>NC_067494.1:15411262-15673762 GCF_947179515.1 Apodemus sylvaticus | reverse complement strand
AGGATGGGGTGGGGGTAGCCTCTACCAGCAGTCACCCTGTCTTCTGAATCCAGACTCTGCCTTCTGGGTACACACAACCCAGAATCTCATTCGGATCGGCCTGGCATGCATAATCCTGATGGGTCTATTATGGTTTTTGACTGAAGACTGGTTCAGCAAGAGGAAAGATCATAAAGAGCCCAACAGATTAGCAAATTGGGAATGCAGGAGAAAATGGAGAATGCAGCATTACTGCGAAGAGGAACAAGGAGGTTCAGTTTCTATGTGGGAACTGAAGGCGACTCCTGAGGCCCTGTGAGCTCTATGCTGCCCCCTGGAGGAAGAAAGAGGTCCTTGCAGGAATGGAGGAGTGGGAGTGGACCAAGTTAGGCAAAGCATTCCAAAGGACCTTGTGAGAGGAAGTCTCTGAGTTCCTACTGCAAAGTCTCACTGTCTCTGTTAAGCTTTAACTTCTTTGATGCGTATTCACTGCAAACTATTCTTTTCTACTGCGGACAATTTCTCACTGTCTCTGTTCAACTTTACGTACTTTAGCGCTTACTTATTGCAAGTTATACTTTTGACCACACTGGTCTTTCCTAGAAATAACTACATTCCAATGTGATGGCCATGGGAATATTTTCTTCCTGCTTTGGGTATTATCATTGTTTCTTTTTCTAATATTATTTATTTTATGTACGTGGGTGTTTTGGGCATGTATGTCTGCACACCATGTTTGTGGCTAGGGTCAGATCCCCTAAGGACTTGAGTTAAGATGACTGTGAGCTACCACATGGATACTGGGAATCAAACTCAAGCCATCTGGAGGAGCAACAAGTATTCTTAACTACTAAACCGTATCTCCAGCTCCATCCTCAGTATTTTATATTGTGTGTGCATGTCTGTATGATGCATGTATGTGCACATGTATGTACATACATGCTATGCCACTCAAATAAAGTTCAGTACACACCTTTGTGAGATCAATTTTCTATTTCCACTTTCTAACAATTCTTTTTATTTTTTGAGACTATAACTATATCTCCTACTCCCCTTTTAGTTTCCTCCCTTCAAACACTCCCATATACCCCTCCTTACTGTCTTTCAAATTCATGGTCTCTTTTTTCATTAATTGTTACTACTTATACTCACGTGTGTTTGTGCGTGTGTGCATGGATGTGTGAGTGTGTGTGTGTGAGTGTGTGTGTGTGTGTGTGTGTGTGTAATGTTCCCAAATAAGTTTTATGTAGGTTCAAGTTTGAATTGAATACAGGTTTTCAGATATATACAGCAAGTGTTTTAAACCTACTGAGACTTCGTCTTGCTAACTTATCCCTATTTTTCTTCTTTCTTTTGTCTTCAAGAATTACATTCAGTATAAATATCAAACAATAACACTGTCCTGGCTGGTGTAATATCAACTTGATACATGTTAGAGTTTTTCTGAAGAGGGAGCCTCGGTTGAGAAACAGTTCCCACAAGATTGATCTGTAGGAGAACCTACAGTGTATTTCCTTGAATGATGAGTGAAGTGAGAAGGCCCAGTTTACGGTGGGTAATGTTATCCCTAGAAGGTCCTCAGTGCTATAAGGCTGAGCAAGCCATGAGTAACAAGCCAGTAACCATCACCACCACCACCACCATTACCCGAGAACATCAATCAGCTTTTGCCTCCAGGTTCCTGCTCTGACTTCTCTCAGTGATGGGTTTTGTTATAAAATAATAAGCTGAAATAAATATTTTTCTCCCCAGGTTATCATGACATTTTATCACAGCATTAGAAATCCTAAATAAGTCATGTACTGAATGGCTTACAAACCATTGCAATAGAAATGAAAACTATAAACAAATAGTACTGAGACATATGTGTGTCCCAGCTGGAGCGCAGTTTCTCCATCTATACCCCAGGTGGGTCCTAGGGATTAAACTGATTAGTCTTGGTGGCAAGTGGATTTTCCAGTTGAGCAATCACAACTTAGCATTTCCCTATAACAGCACCAGAAACCTGTCGATGTGTATATGTCCATGTTCCCGTCTGATCCATGAGTTCATGAGAACTGAACCTGTCCGCTTGGTGATTCTATTCTCAGTCCTCAAAAAGAATATCAGGAAACATACTGAATGAATGGATGCAGGAATTCAACATAGAACCTGAGATTCCTGGGATGGGATATGGGGTGTGGGGTGAAGCAATTCATCTCCTTGAACAATTTGATGGTCCCTTTAATATATTTATATGGATCACCATTCCCTCCTATACAGGTACCTTGTGCCCTCAAATTCATCTTTAAAGCTAAGTTTTCTGTTAATTATCAAGAGATATTCCAAAATTTAAAAAAATGTAATGACCTTTTTACTGATAATTTTTAATTGGTTGTTTGGTTGGTTAGTTGGCTGGTTTGGTTGGGTTGATTTGTGTTGGGTTGGTTGGTTGGGTGGGTGGGTGGGTGGGTGGGTGGGTTGGTTGAGTTGGTTGGGTTGCTTGGTTGCTTGGTTGCTTGGGTGGTTGGGTTGGGTTGGGTTGGGTTGGTTGTTTGGTTAGGTTGGGTTGGGTTGGGTTGTTTGCTTGTTTGGGTTGTGTTGGTTGTTTGGGTTGGGTTGGTTGTTTGGGTTCAGTTGGTTGTTTGGTTGGTTGGTTGGTTGGGTTGGGTTGGGTAGGTTGCTTGTTTTGGGTTGGGTTGCTTTGTTTTGTTTTTGTTTTGTTTTGTTTTGTTTTGAGACAGGGTCTGCTATGCAACCCAAGCTGCTATCAAACTCTTAGTCCTCCATCCACAGACTTCCTAGAGTCAGGATGACAGATGCATCCTGCCCTTCCTTTTTTAATACAAAGATTTAATTGGGAAAGTAATATCAAGAAACTCGCCTAGACTCCGACATAGTTGTCACTATAGGCATCGTAGGCAACTGGTGGCTGCAGCTAGGGGGGCTCCAAATTGAATTTTCCTCTCTCATTTCTCAATTGGCAGAACTTCTTTAGTTTGAAAATCATAACCTGCCTACATCATATTCAATCCAATATTAAATGAACTTATTTGGAGCGAGCTTATGACATGTTGAATTTTCCTTGTTCTAGTTTATGGAAATGAAAATGTCATCTTAAGCAAAAATCTCTCTCTCTCTCTCTCTCTCTTGCTCTCTCCTGTCTATGGATCTAGATGTAAATATATCAGCTATTTAAGTTGCTTTCTGCTGCAATGATCATAGGGTAGATCTTGAAAGCTGTGAACAAGCCACCAATTAAATGTTTTCTTTTATGAGTTATCTTGGTCATAGAATTTGTTCACATCACTAGAACAGTAACTAAGGCAGACTGTCTTAGGGTTATTGTTATTGAGAGACATGATGATCAATGAAATTCTTATAAAGGAAAACATTTAATTGGGGCTGACTTGCAGTTCAGGGGTTTAGTCCATGACCATCATGGCAGGAAGTATGGTGGCATTGAGGAAGACATGGCATTACAGAGGCAGCTGAGAATCCTATACCTTGATCCACTAGGAGCAAGAGACTGCCTGGGCGTATGTTGAGATTAGGAGACCTCAAAGCCTAGTGACACACTTCCTTCAACAAGGCCACACTTCCTAATAGTGCCACTCCCTATGGGCAAGCATTCAATCACCTGAGTCTATGGGGACCATTAACATTCAAACAAACACACAGAACTTCTCTCACCCTTTTTCATCCATGGATCTGGGCCTCAGGTTCCCATGATATTGTCCAAGACAGTTATTTTATGTGCTGATTCCTCGTGCTGAGTCCCTGGACCCCTGAAAATTGTATTCTCTCCACCATTGCTTCTTCTTAAACTGTTATTGTAATAATCACTAATACGCTTTCAACAATACACAATGAGATCTTTACCTCTTGTTGGTTATCTACAACACTGTGTCCACTTCTAGAGTCACTTTTCTTGTTTCTCATTGCTTATCTTCACATGGTTATAATACTGTTACGTTTTCTGCCAGGAGCCATCTAGTAAAGGCCAAGGCTAGCAGGTGGACTTCCTGGAGACGGCCCACATTTTTGCATTTCCTCTGATGAGTAAGCTCTGAGAAGTAAAGTCCCAAATAGACCTCACCTCAGGATTGTTTCTTGCCACTGATATACTTTTTTCCTATCACTTTCATATAGCCTGACAATTTCTGGGCATCAGCCTACCATGTTGATCAGATTTCCTGAAGATCAACATGAAGATGAACTTTCATGAATTAATGCTATTTTGATGAATTGTTGATTTTATAGAGATCCTGATTTGCTTCAGATAATCTCAGAAAGAACAGTTTAAGAGACATTTTTTGTTGTTTACTAGAAAGATATAATAAAGTTAATATCAAGAATCAAATGTGCCCACTCTCCATTATACTAAGTAAAGGCTGCCTAGCAAGAAATTCAATGAGCTTTCATACTGCACTGAAGGGAGTTGTAGGCTTGGGGAAAGTTTGTGTTCAAGGAAAAGCATTCGGGTCTGAGGATGAAGCCTGAGCCCTGCACTCTGATAAGACGAGGCCGTGAGAAACTGTTGCTTTGAAGTAATAATGAGCACAGAGAACGGAGCACTGCTGTGAACTTAGTGTCAGCATCCGTTTGTAATTCCCATGTTGTCTAACATTTCATCCACGCGGTAATTTTCTAAAAACCTTGGTCTACAAAAAGGGTAGAGGAGTGAAATGAAAACAGTGGAGTGGCTTGGGGGTCTCTATGCCATGACAATCCATCCACCCTCCCTCCCACCCACCCATCTACCCACCCATCCATCCACCCATCTACCCACCCATCCTCCCTCCCACCCATCTACCCACCCATCCACCATCCACCCAACCATTCATCCACCATCCACCCAACCATTCATCCACCCACCCTCCCACCTCCCATCCATCCATCCACCCATAGATCCACCCACCCACCCATCTACCCACCCATCCACCCACCCACCCAACCATTCATCCACCCATCCTCCCACCTCCCATCCATCCACCCACTGACCCAACCACCCACCCTCCCTCCCACCCATCCACCCACCCACCCATCCTCCATCCACCCAACCATTCATCCACCCACCCTCCCACCTCCCATCCATCCATCCACCCATAGATCCACCCACCCACTCATCCACCCATCCATCCATGCATACACCCACCCACACACCCATCCATCCACCCATCCTCCCTCCCACTCACCCATCCTCCCTCCCACCCACCCACCCATCCATCCACCCACCCATCCACCCACCCATCCATCCACCCACCCATCTACCCACCCATCCACCATCCACCCAACCACTCATCCACCCACCCTCCCACCTCCCACCCACCCATCCATCCATCCACCCATCTACCCACCCATCCACCCAACCATTCATCCACCCACCCTCCCACCTCCCATCCATCCACCCATTGACCCAACCACCCATCCTCCCTCCCACCCACTCACCCATCCAACCACCCACCCAGCCAGCCACCCAACCATTCATCCACCCACCCTCCCAGCCACCCAACCATTCATCCACCCACCCCCCCACCTCCCATCTATCCAGCCACCCATAAATCCACCCACCCACTCATCCACCTATCCATCCATGCATACACCCACCCACACACCCATCCATCCATCCATCCATCCATCCATCCATCCATCCATCCATCTCTGCAAATGCAATGATGAGGCCATTTTCTGCTTCATCTGATTTGTGTGTGTGTTTTCTGTGTGGGTGACTCTTTCTTTCCTTTCTGGTTCACAAGGAGTTAACTGCTCCGGTCCTCCGGTCCTGCTAGAAAGCAAGCTGGTGATGTATCCTTTACTTAACCCCCTGCTGTTAAACAAGGCCCCAGAATAAGAAAGAATCAAAGAGAGTAAATATTAATACTAAGCAACATTTACATTTGCAAGTTCCGCTCTCCCCTGGCTTTCAGCTGCCTTCCTGAGAGGACCAGGGCTAGTTCCAGCTGGTTTTCAAGCTTCTTCAACACCAGTTCTCTTTGATATATTTTTATTAATTTTAATTGTTATCTTTGACATACTTTTATCAATGTTAATTTTTATGTGAAGAGTGTGTGCGAATGTGTGTGCTCGCACACCCCTGAAGGCAGCACCTGTGAAGAACAGAAGATGGCATCAGCCTCTCTCCTGGTTCACTGAGCTGTGAATGACCACGACCAGCAGAGACACCGCTCGCGTGCCTTCCCGTCCATGATGGACGCCTTCCTGCCGACGATGGACTGTGTACTTCCTGTTGTGTTGTTAAAGAGATGAGGGGGGAAGATGGTTTTGAGGGCGTGTAGTCGGGTGTGCGGAAGGGGACGACTCCGAGAGCTCATGCTGAGGCTTCCTGTCCCCCTGAGAGACAAGCCACATGACGCTGTGTAGTGTAGAATAGTTTACTCCGGACCTGGGGAGGGGGCTGAGAGGGCAGAAGAGGCAGAGAGAGACAGACAGAGAGACAGAGACACAGAGACAGAGACACAGAGAGAGAGAGAGAGAGAGAGAGAGAGAGAGAGAGAGAGAGAGAGAGAGAGAGAGAGGAGCAGAGGCCGGCAGCCATGAGTATGTGGACAGGGAGAGGGAGGGGTAGATGTGGGGAAGGTGTGGGAGGACAGGGCAGGGGCAAGAAGACAGGAGTGAGAGAAGGTGGAGGGGCAGCCGCTGCCCCCTTTATAGTGGGTCGGGCTATTGCCAGGGAACTGTGGGCGGGGCTTAGACAGAATGCTGACACTGTCAATCAGGAGCCAAGACCCACCTCTCCTCCTGAAATCGCGTCCTGTCGGGTGTTCAGGCCCAGTCATGAGAAAAGTGGCTGAAGGAGTGAGCAGACTGAGTAGCATGGTGCAATAATGTGCGAAGTCATCTGACCTGTGCGACCCCGGGTTCATGCCAGTCACGTGTGTCATGTCAGTCTTCCTAAGATGGACATCCGGTTCTATTTCTCTGAACCCTCAGACTTTACCCTCGGGACTTCAGATCATATTGCCAGCTTCTTCCGTAAAACGTGGATTCGTAATTTCTCCATTTTTTTATTTGTGTGTGTGTGCACACATACATGTGCATGTGAGAGCTCACAGAGTCAAGAATCAGATTTGCTGGAGCTGGACTCGCACAGACAGACACACACAGACTCATAAACAAGACACACACAGACACACAGAAACACACATGCACACATAGACACACACATATCCACACACACACATACGCAGATATACACGCACACATACACACAGGCAAACACACATACACACACATACACATACATACACAGACATACACACACAGACATACACACACATGTACACATATATGCACACATGTACAACACATGCACACACATACACACACATATGCACACACCCTGGTCCTAGCTGTGCCTGACTCACCTGGGTGTCCTCTGTATTGTGTTTAGTATACAGTGCTTTGGTAAATATCTGATGGATAGCCTGACCTCGCTTCCTCTACTGGCGCCATCTACTGGTAGACAATAGTCTGATATCAGTATTTCCCAGACTAAATCCTCCTTAGTACACAGTGTGGCCTGAGGCACATCTATTATCTGTCAGATAGCAAAACATTCCCAATCTTCATAATATTCTATCAGCCATCCCCAAGGGCCAGTTTTGGGATGGCGAAAACAGCAGCAGAGTGTCTTCATACAGCCTGCCCTGTAATTGTTGTAGAAGATGAATATGGTTATAGGCGTGAAGAGTAATTCAGTGGTAGAGTGTTATGCTAGTGTGTGCAATGCCCTAGAAAGAATATGAGTCCTAGGGGCTTTCAGGGAAGAAAATTAAGAACTCAATGACGTCTGAGTTGTAAACTACATCAATAGGAGTGTCTCTATAAAGGCATTTATGTCACTAAACTTCCAGCCACACAACCACACCTCCCATGATTTCCATCTTTTCTTGTGTATTTTTATAAAGACATTATTCTTTGGTACAAATAATCTGTATAGTATCAGTTAAGCATACATATATTTATAGCTATAATTTATATTTCTTATCAATATATCTATATCTAGAAATATACATATACACACATACAGAGGGAGGGGGCGAGAAAGTCAGAGGGAGACGGGGAGAGACAGAGAGAAAGAGAGAATGATGAAAATGTAGATATAGATATTTTTTCCAAAGGCCAAAAATACAGATAAAAAAACTTAGGGAATTTCTTGGCTGAAGGATTCAGATAATTGGAAGTCTCAGTAGGTAATGATACTTGCTGCCAACTCTAGAGGCCCGAGTTACTTCTTGGAAGCCACATGGTAGTGAGAACAAAATTCTCATAAAAGTTCTCTGGTCTCTCTCTCTCTCTCTCTCTCTCTCTCTCTCTCTCTCTCTCTCTCTCTGTGTGTGTGTGTGTGTGTGTGTGTGTGTGCACACGCGTGTGTGCATGTGCATGTGTGTGTTTGTGTGTGTGTGAGAGAGAGACAGAGAGAGAGACAGACAGAGAGAGACAGAGAGTGTGTGTGTGTATGTGTGTATGCATGCACATCCATTAACCTACCATATTTTTTTTCAAAATGACCCAGAAGACAATGGTGAAAACAACTGCTGAGGAATCCTGAAGACTTCCTTTTACTAATGTCTCATGAACACTTGCTGGTAACACTGAAATTGTTGGATGCTTCATTTACAACCTGAAAGATGGCAACATGATTCTCCCAGGGAGATTGTGGTGTACATAACCATTGTGTAAAATGCAAGAGCTTCATGCATTACATCCTATAGGTGAGGCGAATGCTCTTCTCATGGAGAAGCAGGTGGGCGTGGTCTGGATAAGGATGCTGACAGCAAGGACTGCCCTACTCCATGACCCTACTGCCTATGCATTGAACAGGTTTTCTCTTCCACTCACGTTGCCTAGGTCAGCTCACGAGATGTATTCCTATTCTCTCATAAACTTGATTGGGAATGGTCACCCTTCTGTAATCTGCTTTTCTCCATAACCCAGACAACAGACAGGAACTCTTCGGTTCACTGTTATGTTCGATGTTCCCTGCTGACCAGAAATCAAGATCACTGTGTCTACATGCCATACAGACACCGACGCCCTCCCAGGGACTTCCTGATGTTTCTCATGGCCAAACTGTTCATTCCTGACATTGAATGCTTGCTTTTTGTGAAGCTCAGTAAAGGTATTTTTTTCCCTGACAAAAGCTTTGATAGCCAGACCTGTACCAATGCCCCTGGCCTCCCTAGGCACTGCTCCTCTGATGGAGAGGAGCTCCTCACTGTACAACCCTGCCCCATCCTATGGGGTGTGTGACATGAGGAATTCTTGTCAACTCACCAACTAGTAACACAGTTCTAGAATGGAGCAGGCCCAGCCCTGTGTCCTTACTTCATTTGTGTATGAACTGCAAGATATTTTCATTACTTTCTTCTTGATGCTTTAATGTAAATATATTAGTGTTTGTTCCATTTGAGAAACTTGACAGTTTTATTTAGAGTTTTATTCACAGAAATAATAGAAGCCTAGAAACACGGCCTCAAAGTGTCACCTAAAAAAAAATCTGACCTTTGGGAATCTGTAATTGTGGTGAGAACACATGAGGCCCATACTCTTCCAAGAGTTCTTCTATATGTCACTGTATAATCATCTTTATTGACTGGCTCTGTGTATCTAAGGGGCACCTGTGCTATTCATGTATGTTCATAATAGTGTGATTTTTAGTAGAATTTATTTACTCATATTGATGGATAGGAGGATTTTTAGAAAGAGTGAGATATTCCTGATAAACTTAAGAAACTGAGCACTTATTGGGTATCCGATCAAACCTGGAGTGACCTATGACCAATTACTGTTCCTCCTGTACCTTGTCTCATACTTTGAGTTAATATTGTTTAATGTATTTTTCTACATCCCATTGTGTTGTCTCTCTTTATATTCCTCTGTATCTCTGTGTATCTCCATGTTTCTTTCTTTACTTCACTCTCTCCCAGGTTCTTCCCTTGTTTTTTCATAATATATATATTATACATATATTACATATTATACATATATTACATAATTGCATATATATTATAAAATATTATATATAGATATAGATTATACTATTATTATATTATTCCTGGATGAATCCATGAAGATAATTCTGCTGAGGAGATGATCAGATCCTTCGTGGGAGTGTTTTATAACAGACTCTTATATAGAAGCAGGATATAGTTTCAGAGCCGTAGTCTTAAGTAAATTAAGGTTTCTTTTAGTGCTAGAGCCTGTGCAGGGATATTCTTTACAGACCCACAACTTGAGAAATGAGACTTCAACATGGCAGGCTCTATCTTTCATTTTGTTTGGCTACAATTTGTGTCTTGACTGAACAAGGCCACTGACATACAATTATTTTCTTGTCCAGGCAGTTAGGTTGCAGTGCTCTATTTTGTCTGTCACTAAAATGTTGTGATCCATCAGAAACTCACTATGAATAACTTGTATATCACTGTTATATTGTTGACTATGGGAGGTTCCCTGTACAAAATGTTGGCCCTGGATTATAAGAGAAAAGCCTAGTTTTTTAGTAGAAGAGAGAACAGTCAGTAACTAGAACAAATTCTGAAACTTGTTTAAGTCTGAGAACAGTTTTAGGCCCAGCTACTGCTTGAGTATTCTAATTTGGAGATACAAACAATGATTACAATTAAAAGATTAAAACAGACTCTCCAGTAAGGATCAGGGGATGGGAGATAGCAGGCAGACAGCTGCTATGTGAGACATGTGATGGGCATGTGTCTTAACTGCATTTCACCCCTCAGGTCAGAGAAATTGCAGTGTGACCTTGAATGGCAATAGACGAGGAAGAGATCCTTCATCAGAAGAAGTTTCTGCATCAGGAGCCACTTACTGAGCCCCAGGCCCAAAACCACACAATTTCTTAGGTGGTTTTACTTTCTCATATTTCATTTATTTGGTATCAACACATCCTCACGTATAGACATTAAGCAAGCCTAGCTGCTTCAAGATTTGATGAACTTTCCTTCCCTGGCAGCATGCTGTAAAATAACTTTGGTGACTGCCTTGCCTCTAAGTATCAATGAACACAAGAAGATGTGGGCCTGTGAAGTCTAATCTGAAGTGAGAGGATCGTGTTTAGCATAATTTTCTGTTTGGGGTTTGGTTTAGGATTTTGATTTTGTTTGTTTAATATTTGATTTAATATTAGGATGTTGTGTAATCTTATTACTGTTCATCAAAATGCACCAAGGCAATTCCCTGATGGTATTGACTGTCCTTTTAAAGCCTTACAACTCTTCACTCTTAAGACAATCTTCTTTGTTTAATGTGCTGTCCCAGTTCTGTAAACCCAGAACTCGCCCAGAACTCATAGTATGATTTATTCCCTGGATACACACTTTATGATGCAATCAGTTCCATACCGTATATTTTATTTTATATCTTTTTATTCTTAATATATAATTTTCTTTAATATACAATCCTTATTTCTACTGTGGGAAAATTATTAAAAAATACACCCTAGATGTTATAAAATTGAAGGATTATTATCTTCTACTTTTCAATTAATATCCACTTCTGAGTAAGTACACACTGTTTATCTTTCTGAATCTGGGATATCTTACTAAGGATATATTTTTTCTAGTGCCATCCATTTGCATGAAACTTTTATGATATCACTGCTTTTTTCATCAGAGTAATTCTGTTTTGTGCAAATACCCCATATTTCTTTATACATTTTCCTGTTCAGGGACACCTACATTGTTTTCAGCATGAGGTCAACATCACAAGAGGAAGTGCCCATGTCACTGTCTTGCAAGAGAGAAATAAGGGTTCCGATGGCCCAGAGATGTAGGCTTGAAGTCAGAGCCTAAGTCCGTGATGTGGGTCACGTGTGTGGAGCTTGGACATGAGAACAATGGAGCTGCAGAGAAGCTCAGGGATCTCAAGAAGGAGACTGGTATTTGCCTGTCAGAGAGCCCGGCACTTGGGGAATGTCCATGTCTGCCTTTCACTGTTTCTGGACTGGACACAGCCGCTCTGTTCCAATCCCGTCTCCCTTTTAGACATAACCTAGCTCTGAGCCGTGCAGACACAGTTTTGCTGAGTGTGAAAGAGGCTGAGACTCTTCCCAGCTCTGTCCTGACATCCGCAGGAGCTTCGAGATTGAAAAGTGAATCCCACCAGGACAGATGTGTCAGGTTCACACCAGGAGAGATGTGTCAGGTTCACACCAGGAGAGATGTGTCAGGTTCACACCAGGAGAGATGTGTCAGGTTGCTGACTGTTAGAGCACCGATAGATAGACTGTCCTTTCTCACCAGGAGAGATGTGTCAGGTTGCTGACTGTTAGAGCACTGATAGATAGACTGTCCTTTTTTCGGATGTCCTGTACTACCTTGAGGTTGCTTGCCTGGTGATTTTTGAGGTTTCCACATTTCCTTGGGCGGTGAAGGACAAGTTGATATTACTCATGCTTTTGGAGGAGCATGGCCTCATTGAACTCTGACTCATCCTGGGGGCATCAGGATTTGCTTGTCCTTCCCTACACTGGCCGTTCTCTATGGTTTCCATCTGTCACTGACTAGTTTACAAATAACTGAGACTCAAACTTTGGTTATTTTACTTGGTTTTTCACAATCATTGGGAGGATAAACCCTAATCTATGCTTTTAATTGTTGGCCTGGCTATTTTCCCTGCGGTGTGTACCTTAGATATTTGTTATTCACTTTTGCCATGTGTTTGTGCTTAAAAAGAATAGAGGAGGATATAGTAATAGCCTAAAAATGAAAAATAGGGATGGATTATGAAACATACTCTTAAACAAAAACATTTTATAATTGTAATCTTACATTGCTAGAGATTTTCATATTTTGATATAAAATTGCTGTTTTCTTACATTGCTACATAATTTTGTATGTCGATATAAATTAATATTTTGATTAGTATAAATTTTGTATATTGATGCAAAATTTAAAATTATTTGATTTAATAACAATTCTTTTAATAGCTGCTATAACAAACTGTCTAAGATGATAAAATAAAACACTGTCAATCAAACTCATAAACATGTTAGATAGAAGTCTAAATTGTCACAGAAATATACACCCTGGGTTGTACCAATAATATGTAGGTGGAGACTTGCAAGGTTTACTTGGTCAGATATATAGCCTTTATTGGAATGTTCTCTAACAGAATCCCAAAGAAAGCCAGGATGTAGTTTCCAAGCTCAAGTCCTAATGATATTCAGGTTTCCTTTTGGGGCCTGTGACTATGCAGGGACATTATTCTCAACAAACTCCAGGAGAAATGCTTCTCCAGCATGAGAAGCTCTATCATACAAGTTGTTTGAGTGCAAGAAGTCTCCTGAGCATACACACTGATGTAGTCTCATGACCTTTTTTTTTTTTTTTAGATAAAATCTCCTATAACATGTTTATTTATAAAAGAGTTTGATCTGTCAGTATCTCATCAGAAATATGTAGTATGTTGCTCATATGCTCTTGACTATTGTAGGTTACATTTACAAATAATACACAAGAGTTGTAGGAGAAAATCCTAGAATTTCTAGTAAAACAGAGAACATACAGTGCCTAGATCAAATTCTGACAAACGTTTAAGTCATAGAAAATCTCTAGTCAAAACTCCAAGACTCTTTATTTTATTTGCAATTTTGATGTTGGCATTCCAGAACAGTTGAAGTACTGGGAGGCAGCAACCTGACAGCTGGCCTGACAGTGCCCAGCAAACCTGTTTTTCACTGCCTTCCTCTCCCAGCTCTAAGAAACTGTAGCATGAGCAGGAATTGGTCACAACCCAAGATGAGAGCCTCAGCAGAAGGAGCTACTACATCAGGAGCCACCTGCTTAGGCCCAGACTCAACAAACACAGAATTCCTTGGATGCACTTTCATCTTCATGTTCTGTCGCCTTAATGTGGATAGGCCCTAATTCTACGTGTCCAGTGTGCCAGCCAGCCTGCTTCTGGGTCTGACTTGCTTACATTTTCTGACAATCCCGTTGAAAGAACCAAGGTGACTGTGTTGCTACTAATTACTGTTCAAGAGCAGACTTAGGATGCAGTACAGTGCTACTGGATCTTCAGTGAGTGAATGCTGGTTAGAATTCTGTTTGGGTTCTTGCTTTTGATTGTTTTGGGTTATTTTTATTATTTTTGAGATGTTATACATATATGTTATTTTCTTAAAATTTGCTAAGGATACTTACTCTTTATATTGACTGTCCTTTTAGAACACATATTTCTATATATTGCATATTAGTCCTTTATTGGATGTAGGATTGGTAAAGACATTTTTTCCAGTATTGCTCTTTTGTCCAATTGACAGTGCCCTTTGCCTTACAAAAGCTTTGCAATTTTATGAGGTCCCATTTGTTGATTATTTATCTTAGAACATAGGCCATTGGTGTTCTGTACAGGAAATTTACCACGTTGCCCATGTGTTCGAGGCTCTTGCCCACTTTCTCCTCTGTACGTTTCAGTGTATCTGGTTTTATATGGAGGTCCTTGATCCACTTGGACTTGAGATTTGTACAGGAGGATAAGAATGGGTAGATTTGCATTTTTCTACATTTGAACTGCCAGTTGAACTAGCACCTTTTGTTAAAAATGCTGTTTTCCCCCCACTGGATGGTTTTAGCTCCTTGGTCAAAAATCAGGTGATGATAGATCTTTGGGTTCTTTTCTGGGTCTTCAATTCTATTCTATTGATCTACCTGCCTGTCACTGTACCAATACCATCCAATTTTTATCACTATTGCTCTGTAACATGGCTTGAGGTCTGGGATGATTAGTCCCCCAGAAGTTCTTTCATTGTTGAGAATAGTTTTTGCTATTCTGTTTTTTTTATTCCAGATGAATTCACAAATTGCTCTTTCTAGATCTATGAAGAACTGAGTTGGGATTTTGATGGGGATAGCATTGAATCTGTAGATTGCTTTTCCCAAGATGGCTATTTTTACTATATTAATCCTGCCAATCCACGAGCATGGGAGATCTTCCCATCTTCTGAGATCTTCGATTTCTTTCTTCAGTGACTTGAATTTCTTGTCATACAATCACTTGCTTGGTTAGAGTCATTCCAAGGTCATGAAATCCACTTTCTTAGTTCAAGACACTCCAAGGTATGCAATATTATTTGTGACTATTGTGAAGGGCGTTTTTCTTTATTTTCTTTCTCAGCCCATTAATCTTTTGAGTAGAGGAAGACTACTGATTTGCTTGAGCTAATTTTATATCCATCAACTTTGCTGAGGTTGTTTTTCAGCTTTAGGAGTTCTTTGGTGGAATTTTTGGGGTCAATAATGTATATGATTGTATCATCTACAGACAGTGATATTTTGACTTTTTCATTTCCAATTTGTATCCCTTTGGCCTCCTTTAGCTGCTAATTGCTTCTAATTGCTCTAGCCAGAACCTCAAGTACTATATTGAATAGACATGAAAAGTGGACATCTTTGTCTATTCCGTGATTTTAGTGGGATTGTTTCAAGTTTCTCTCCATTTACTCTGATGTTAGAATCAATAACCCTATTTAAAATGGGTTCACAGCTAAACAAAGAATTTCCAACTGAGGAATATTGAATGGCTGATAAGCACCTAGATAAATATTCAGCATCCTTAGTTATCATGGAAATGCAAATCAAAACAACTCTGAGATTCCACTTCACACCAGTCAGAATGGCTAAAATCAAAAACTCACGTGACAGCAGAGGTTGGCAAGGATGTGGAGAAAGAATTCTCCTCCATTGCTGGTGGGATTGCAAGCTGATACAACAATTCTGGAAATCAGTTTGTCACCTCCTCAGAAAATTGGACATAAGATTACCTGAGTACCCAGCCATTCCACCTCTGGGCATATACCCAGAAGATTCTCCAACATGTAATAGGACAAATGCTCCACTATGCTTATAGTAGCCTTATTTATAATAGCCAGAAACTGGAAAGAATCTAGCAGAATAATGGATACTAAAAATGTGGTATATTTACACAATGGATAACTACTCAGCTATTAAAAATAATGAATTCATGAAAATTTTAATCAAATAGATGGTACTAGAAAAATATCATCCCGAGTGAGCTAACCTAATCACAAAAGAACACACATGGTATGCACTCTCACTGGTAAGTAGATATTAGCCCAAGAGCTCAGAATACCTATGATACAATTCACAGACCACATGAAGCTCATGGAGAAGAAAGACAAAAATGTAGGTGCTTCCCTTCTGGGAAGGGAAACAAGATACACAAAGGAGTAAATATGGAGAGAAAATTTAGGTCAGAGACTGAAGAAAGGGTCATCCAGAGAGTGTACCATATGGGGATTTATACCATATACAGTCACCAAACCCTGGCACTATTGTGGATGCCAAGAAATGCTTGCTGAAAGGATCCTGATATAGCTGTCACCTGAGAGGTCCTGCCAGAGCCTTACAATACAGAGGCAGATACCCACAGCCAACTGTCGGACTGAGCGTGGGGTCCGAGATTGAGGAGTTAGATAAGGGACTGAAGGAGCTAGAGGGTTTGCAACCTCATAGGAATAAAATCATTATCAACCAACCAGAATCCCCAGAGCTTCCAGGGACTAAGTCATCACCCGAGGAGTACACATGGCTCCAGCTGCATATGTAGCTGAGGATGGCCTTGTCAGGGCATCTCCTGGTCCTAGGAAGGCTTGATAGATGCCCCAGTGTAGGGGAATCGAGGGGGGTAAGTGTAGGGTGGGTGGAGGAACACCCTCATAGAAGCAGGAGGAGGGAGCATGGGATAGGGGATTTCTGGGAGGGGAAAAGTGGGAAAGGGGATAACATTTGAAATATAAATAAAGACAACATCTGATAAAGAAAAACATATTTTTTAAAAATCTATTATTATGACTAGACATTTTCTTTCTACTTCTTCATCCGTAAAACTATCTTTGTTATTCGGGTGTGCTGTCATACTCCTACTACTTCAGAATGCAAAGGCAAAGATCATTTCCTGTAACTTCTGGACAGCCAGGGCTACATAGTGAATTTCCAGCCAGCTAGGGCTACTCCAGGGGTTGTGTCATTTTGTGGATAATGTGGCTTACTCCAGGGATACACACTTTATGATGCAATCCATACCATACTCTAGTCATACTCTCACGTTTATTGTTATCCCTAAAACATAGTACTCTATAACCCACATTCATTATTGGCACTGTGGACCCATTTATTAGAAATATAGTCACCTTACTCTTCAGATACTAAGGAAATAAAAACATTCACAAGGCAGTATAAAAGGAATCCAGAAATTCAGACCTAGTTGCTAATTTTTCTTGTAATATAGCATCAGTGATAACCATACAACAGAGATAATGACCTCCTAAGTCATGTAAGGAAAGAGATTTTCATAGATGTTGGCCTTCATCATATTTTTGATGTGATTCTTTTGCTATTTGCATTGTTCTTCATTTGTATTTTTATATTTATTTTATGTGAAAGCGTGGATCTTTTTGTTTTAGTTTTTGTGGGTTTTTTGTTTTTTATTTTGCTTTTTTTTAATGCATACTATATGGCTATGACCATCCTGTAATCAGTTCGCTCAGGTATCAAACGAGGTTTCTGATCCTCACTTATCAGATGAACCTGTTAAACACCATATGTGTCCTTGCAGAAAACAAATGCTCTTAACCTAATGCACCATTACTCCAGATTCTGCACTTGGCTTTTGTCTTCCAGCACTTGTGCTACTTTGCTTGTACTGTATCATCCTGATTTAAATGGAGATATCTCTTCAGATGTGAAGGTACATGTGAGTGAGTTACACATGCTAATTGTCTTAGGATTCCACACATTTGTGCAGAGCTTAGGAGCAGTTGGTGTTGTTACATCACTGGATACTTGGAGCTCTCCAGAATACAGTAGATTGTTCAGACAAGGGATTGTTTATGTCATGGAGAACAGGCTTTGACTTTCTGTTAATGCCCTCCCTCTACTGGGCAGAAGCTGACGTGCCCATCTTGGGAGACTCCCGAGGGACAAATGTTGATCACCCCTCTTTCAAAAGTCAGAGATCTCAGCCACTGAGATTTTTGGGTCAAAAAATGGGAAAGTGGTGTGCTTTATTTCCAGATGTGTTAACTGTAGAGAACTGAGACATGATCAAGAGAAGAGCCAGCCCATCAAATTGGTAGCAGAAGACTTGAGAGGTACACTTTCTTCCTATGTTTTGGCCACAAAAACTTGTTAGAAGACATTTCCAGGGACTCCTTCAGCATGTGGAGATTCAGGACTGGAGGGACCTTCTCAGGACAGTCTTGTTTGGAGATGTTGCCTGTGGACAGGGATCAAGAAAACAATATAACTCAGATCTGACACTGTGACCCAGAGACAAAAGCGAAGGGTATAGTATATCTCTGTATTCCATGTTCTGTAAGTCAGGCTGTGAGATACAGATCTCCCCAGACACTCCCCACCGGATGTGTACCCACATCTGTCAACAGATGTCCAAATTCTCCACTTTCTGAACAGCTCTTGTCTGTTCCTTAGCCACATCCAACCTATTCTATAACTGAATTAACCACAGTGTACGACACCTGGCTGCCTCCAAGTGTGGTCTAAATGTCTCAAATCTAATAACACACCATTACTCTGCACATCACAGCTCCTATTATTCAGGAGGAAAATGTTTTTTGGAGAGAGGTAATGACCACCAAGCCTGAGCGTGGGCACTGATGTCTAGCCTGGGCTGTAGAGTCTTTCCTTGCTTGAGAAGGATGGAGCTGCTAAGCCCTACATGGACATAGAGTGATACATTTCATATTCTCATGGAAAAGACAATTTTTGCCCTTTATAGTTAAAATCCTAATTACAACCTCAAAATTAATCATTTTAATATCAAGAATGGAATGTTCACTAGACCCAGTCATAACATTAATTTTATCGAGCAAACTTGACCATAAGGAACCATGTCCAGACAAGCATGATAATACACTTACATACGATGTCCATATGGTGTGGTAGCGTTCTGTCTTCAGTGGGTGTGTGTCTTCTCTACACCTGCCCAAATGTTTTGGAATTGTGAGTGAAAGATTTTCATGGAAAAATAATACAGATAAAATGGTAAACATTTTAAACATTTCTAAACTAATTGAAGTGTTATGTAGAAATATTTTCTGATAAAATTGGGGATTTTTATGGAAAATATTTGATAAAATTGAAGGAATATATAGAAAAATGTTAAAATTGAAGATTTTCCTTGAAAATTATGCAGATATGGAAGACAGAAAACTTTTCTAAACTAAATTAAGAGGTAAGTAGAAACATTTTCTGATAAAATAGAATATTTACATGGAAAATATATCTGAATATATTGAAGAAATAAAGAGAAAATGTGTTAAAATAGAAGAATTTGTTCATAAATAATAATGGTTAAATAAAAAAACATAGAAAATATATCTTAACTAATTGACCAAGCACATAAAAGCATTTTCTGATTAAAGATTTTGATGGAAAACATTCCTGATGTAATTGAAGAATTTTATAGAAAATATGTTAAAATTGCTTTTCATGGAAAATAATACAGAAAGAAATGAAAGGAAAAATTAAACATTTCTAAAATTATTGAAATGGTAAGAAGAAACAATTTCTGATAAAACTGAAGATTTATATGGACCCTATTTTTGATAAAATTGAAGAAATATATAGAAAAAAGATTTTCATGGAAAATAATACAGATAAAATTGGTAAACATAAAACCATTTCTAAATTAATTAAAGAGTTAAGTAGAAATATTTTCTGATAAAACTGAAGATTTTGTTGAAAAATATTCTGATAAATTTGAAGAAATATATAAAAACTCTTAAGATTGAAGATTTTCATGGAAAATAATACAGATAAAATGGTAAACATATTAAACATTTCTAAACTAATTAAAGTAGTAAGTTGACACATTTTCTGATAAACTTTATGATTCTCAAGAAATGAAGAGCATGTTCTTTTATTGAAGACAGAAGTAAAAATATTTTATGAAAAAATTGAAGGTTTACATGGAAATATTTCTGATAAAATACAAGAGATATATAGAAAACAAGTTAAATTTGACAATTTTCATGGAAAATTAAAGAGTAAAGTGGTAGACATAAAAATTGCTAAATTAATTGAAAAAGTCAGTAGAAACATTTTATGATAAAATTGAAAATTTACGTGGAAAATATTTCTGATAAAATTGTAGAAAAGTCGAAAATCATGTTAAAATTGAACATAATCATGGAAAAACTGTACAGATAAAATGGTAGACGTAAGAAATAATTCTAAGTTGATTGAAAGTGGAATTATAAACATTTTCAGGTAAAATTGAAGATTTACATGGAAATATTTCTGATAAAATTCAGGAAATATTTAGAAAAACTCATTAAAATTGACTATTTCATGGAAAATTATACAGATAAAGTGATAGACATAGAAAACCTTTCTAAATTAATTGAATGTGAAATTAAAAACATTTTGTGATAAAAATCAGAGATTTACATGGAAAACATTTCTGATAAAATAGAAAAAATATCATGTTAAAATTGAAGATTATCATGAAAAAATAATGCAGATTAAATGGCAGACGAAAAATTACTAAATTAATTGAAAAAGGAATTATAAACATTTTCTGAAAATATTGAAGATATACATGGAAAGTATTCTGTTAGTCTATGTCTTTTTATTGGGGAATTGAGTCCATTGGTGTTAAGAGATATTGAGGGATAGTGACTGTTGCTTCCTGTTATGTTTTGATGTTATTTTTTATGTCTGTGTGAGTATCTTCTTTTGGGTTTGTTGGAAGATTACTTTCTTGCTTTTTCTAAGTTGTAGTTTCCCACTTTGTGTTGGCATTTTCTATCTATTATCCTTTGTAGGGCTGGATTTGTGGGAAGATATTGTGTAAATTTGGCTTTATCATGAAACATCTTGGTTTCTTCATCTATGATGATTGAGAGTTTTGCTGGGCTGGCATTTGTGTTCTCTTAGGGACTGTATGAGGTCTTTCCAGGATCTTCTCCCATTCATGGTCTCAGGTGAGAAGTCTGGTGTAATTCTGATAGGTCTGCCTTTATATGTTACTTGACCATTTTCCCTTACTGCTTTTAATATTCTTTGTTTAGTACACTTGGTGTTTTGATTATTATGTGACATGAGAATTTTCTGTTCTGTGCCAGTCTGTTTGGAGGTTTGTAGGCTTCTTGTGTGTTTATCGGCATCTCTTTCTTTAGGGTAGGGAAGTTTTATTCTATAATTTTGTTGAAGACATTTACAGGCCCTTTAAGTTGGAAATCTTCACTCTCTTCTATACCTATAATCCTTATGTTTGGTCTCCTCATTTTCTCCTGGATTTCCTGGTTGTTTGGGGCCAGGAGCTTTTTGCATTTTGCATTTTCTTTGACTGTTGAGTCAATGCTTTCTATGGAATCTTCAGCATCTGAGTTTCTTTTATCTCTTGTATTCTGTTGTTGATGCTTGGATCCATGACACCTGACTTCTTTCCTAGGCTTTCTATGTCCAGCGTTGTTTCCCTATGTGATTATTGTTTCTACCTCCATTTTTAGATGCTAGATGGTTTTGTTCAATTCCTTCACCTATGGTTTTTTTTTATGTTTTCCTTTAGTTCTTCAAGGGATTCTCCCTGTTTACTTGTGTTCTCTTGTATTTCTTTAAGGGAGTTATTTATGTCCTTTTTGGAGCCTTTTAACAGTATCATGAGCTGTGATTTTTAAATCCAAACCTTGCTTTCCTGGTGTGCTGGAGTATCCAGGACTTGCTGCTGTGGGTTTAGATGGTGCTATATTGCCCTAATTTCTGTTAGTAACGTTCCTACATTTGCCTTTTGCCATCTGGTTATCTCTGGTATTAGTTGGTCCTGCTGTCACTGGCTGGTGCTTGTCTGTCCTGTGTGCCTGCAAGCCTATCTCAGCACCCCTGGGTGACCGGCTTTCCCCTGGCACAGAGTGCTGTGGGGCTGCCCAGCTCCTGTGGGGGCCCTGGTACTCCAAGTCCCAAGTGATCTTAAACTTGGCTGTTCTCTGCTTTCCTGGCTGTAACAGCCTGCTCAGTCGCAGGAGTTAAGATGGTGGTCTAACCTGTAACCATGAGACTCCCTGAAGAGTAAATGTCCCCTATCAGGATAGGTGCACAGATGGCTATGGCAGAGCTGCCCGGCTCCTGGGTACAGGTGGGGCCCTGGTGGTCTGCCATGGACTGACCCAACCGGGGGAGTCACGATCATAGGAAAACCAGGGTTTTGGTACTCAGAAAGGCACAGGTGCAGCAAGGTAATGACAGACAGACACACCAGAGAGCAGTTTGAATCTGCTGCAATTTTACTTTTTCAGTCAGGCATATTTATAGTATATTGAAGAACAAGTCAGAGTTGGCACACCTCCAGAAACACTCAAACAATTGTTAAACAAGGTACATTTCCATCTTAATTAGAACAGTAAGTAGACATGACATAATGCCCACAGGAACTCTTGCTCTATGAATCATGATAAAAAGCAAACTATGATCATGAGCCTCAGACATATGGTGTCTGAGTCTAACATGTGGTTACTTATTAAAGTTGTGATAATAATCAATAGGTGAACCTGGGCCTTCAGACCAATTTGTATGATAAAAGCCTTCTTCTGCCATCAAAAGTCAAAATGCTTTAAGAATGAGCACATATTCATTACAAGAGCCCTCTGTAATACCCTGGGCAGCAAACACCGAGGTGGTCTGGCTCAAGCTAATCTGACAGTGCCCACACTGCCATGGTATCAAGTAGCAGGCATAGTCCTGGGGGACTAACAGAAAACACAGACATGGGTCATTCTGTAAGAAGAATGCCACAGCTTTACTGAAAGACCAGCAATATATATACTAGAGGCCAGGGAAGGGAAAAGGAAAAAACAATTATAGCCATTGGTCAGGTACCTGGGAAGTCCTTACCACACTGGGCAGGAAGGCAGGAATCAAGCTAAGCCACGGGATGTTTTGCTCTCAAGAAACCTGTGCAAGGACTGACCCCAAGAACTGGGCGGCTTGGTGGGCCATCTGTGTGTCAACCAGCCCAGGAGGTTATTAGCACAACAGACTCTCCCGGTGCTTTCGCGGAGCGCGGACGCGCACGCCCGCCATCCGGGTCACCTGGCGGACCCAAATAACAGACATAGCCCTAGGGGAACTTTGCTCGGACCTTGGCCTCCCAGGCGTTTGCCTGGACTCAGGGCCCAGGCGACAAGGCTAACCTAGTGTGCGCCAGCCCGGTTGGGGAAATCGGCTGCCCAGCGGAGTGAGCGGAGCACAGGGGAGGTCACAGCAACATTCACCTTCGGAGCTCCCTGGGGGTGCACACGGGTTCCACCTGGTCCACAGACACAATCTGGGGCAAGGCCTCAGGCAGAAGCCCCCAGCTCAACTCTCTCCGCTTCAGATCAGCCTGGGTGGCCGCCACATCTCCAGGTCCCTCAAGAGGCTAGTGGGGGCTTCCGGGCGGCCAGCTGGGAGAAGTCGGTGTGCTCCAATAAATCCTGCAGGCCCCAGCGGGAGCCTTCAGGTGCCTGCTTCAGGATCTGAACAGCCTGGACAACAGCACCCTGTCTATAGGCAGTGCAGAGTGTAAGCTGTGCACCAGAGGCCAACGGGGAAGGGGCAGCTTGCACTGGTGAGTCCAGCACTGACAAGACCAAGTAACACCAGTGAGAGCTAGATGGCAAAAGGCAAACGCAGAAACGTCACTAACAGAAATCAAGGCAATATGGCAACATCTGAACCAAATTCTCCTCTACCAGCAAGTCCTGGATACCCCATCACACCAGTAAAACAAGATTTGGATTTAAAATCACTGGTCATGATGCTGGTACAGGAACACATGAAGGACATTGAGGAGAAAATGGATCAAAAGTTAGAAGCCCTTGCAAGGGAAACACAAAAATCATTGAAAGAAATCCAGGAGAATACAAAAGCCAACAAGGAGGAAATGCAAAAAACACTTAAAGAAATACAGGAGAACTTTGCTCAACAGGCTGAGGTCATGAAAGACGAAACACAAAAATCTCTTAAAGAAATACAGGAGAACTTTGGTCAACAGGCTGAGCTCATGAAAGAGGAAACACAAAAATCTCTTAAAGAATTACAGGAAAACACAAACATGCAAGGGAAGGAGCTAAGCAAAACCATCCAGGATCTAAAATCAGAAGTAGAAACAACTAAGAAAACTCAAAGGGAGACAACTTTGGAGATAGAAAGCCTTGGGAAGAAATCAGGGGACAGAGATGCAAATATCAACAACAGAATACAAGAGATAGAAGAAAGAATCTCAGATGCTGAAGATTCCATAGAAACCATGGACTCAACAGTTAAAGAAAATGCAAAGTGCAAAAAGCTTGTAACCCAAAATATCCAGGAAATCCAGGACACAATGAGAAGACCAAACCTAAGGATTATAGGCATAGATGAGAGTGAAGATTTACAACTTAAAGGGCCAGCAAATATCTTCAATAAAATTATGGAAGAAAACTTCCCTAACCTAAAGAGAGAGATGCCCATGAATATACAAGAAGCCTACAGAACTCCAAACAGACTGGACCAGAACAGAAATACTTCCCGTCACATAATAATCAAAACACCAAATGTTCTAAACAAAGAAAGAATACTAAAGGCAGTAAGAGAAAAAGGCCAAGTAACATATAAAGGAAGACCTATCAGAATCACAGCAGACTTTTCACCTGAGACTATGAAGGCTAGAAGGTCCTGGGCAGATCTCATGCAGACTCTAAGAGAACACAAATGCCAACCAAAACTACTATATCCAGCAAAACTCTCAATCACCATAGATGGAGAAACTAAGATATTTCACGACAAAACCAAGTTCACCCAATATCTATCCACAAACCCAGCCCTAAAAAGGATAATAGGAGGACAACACCAATACAAGGAGGGAAACTCCACCCTGAAAAAAGCAAGATAGTAACCTTTCATCAAACCCAAATAAGTTAAGCAATCAAATTTAAAAAATAACGTCAAAAATGATAGGAAGTAACAATCACTATTCCTTAATATCTCTTAACATCAATGGACTCAATGCCCCAATAAAAAGACACAGACTAACTGACTGGATACGTAAACAGGACCCTACATTTTGCTGCTTACAGGAAACACACCTCAGGGTCAAAGACAAACACTACCTTAGAGTAAAAGGCTGGAAGACAATTTTACAAGCAAATGGTCTCAGGAAACAAGCTGGAGTAGCCATTTTAATATCAGATAAAATTGACTTTCAACCCAAAGTCATCAAAAGAGACTCTGAGGGACACTTCTTGCTGGTCAAAGGAAAAATACAACAAGAAGAACTCTCAATCCTGAACATCTATGCTCCAAATGCAAGGGCACCCTCTTTCATAAAAGAAACTTTATTAAAACTCAAAGCACACATTGCACCTAACACAATAATTGTGGGTGACTTCAACACTGCACTTTCCTCAATGGACCGATCAGGAAAACAGAAACTAAACAAGGACACAATGAAACTAATTGAAGCTTTGGACCAATTAGATTTAACTGATATATATAGAACATTCTATCCTAAAACAAAAGAATATACCTTTTTTTCAGCACCTCATGGTACCTTCTCCAAAATCGACCATATAATTGGTCACAAGACAGACCTCAACAAATATAAAAAGATAGAACTAATCCCATGCCTCCTATCTGATCACTATGGAATAAAAGTGGTCTTCAATAGCAACAGAAACAACAGAAAACCCACATACACGTGGAAATTGAACAATACTCTACTCAATGACACCTTGGTCAAGGAAGAAATAAAGAAAGAAATTAAAGACTTTTTAGAACACAATGAAAATGAAAACACAACATACCCAAATCTATGGGACACAATGAAAGCAGTGCTAAGAGGAAAACTCATAGCCCTGAGTGCCTCCAAAAAGAAAATGGAGAGAGCATACATTACCAACTTAATGACACACCTGAAAGCCCTAGAACAAAAAGAAGCTATTTCACCCAGGAGGAGTAGAAGGCAGGAAATCATCAAACTCAGGGCCGAAATCAATCAAGTAGAAACAAAGAGAACCATACAAAAAATCAACAAAACTAGGAGCTGGTTCTTTGAGAAAATCAACAAGATAGATAAACCCTTAGCCAGACTGACCAAAGGGCACAGAGAAAGTATCCAAATTAACAAACTTAGAAATGAAAAGGGAGACATAACAACGGAAACTGAGGAAATCCAAAAAATCATCAGATCCTACTACAAGAGCCTGTACTCAACACAACTGGAGAACCTGGAGGAAATGGACAATTTCCTTGTCAGATACCAAATACCAAAATTAAATCAGGACCAACTAGACCATCTAAAGAGTCCCATAAAGCCTAAAGAAATAGAAGGAGTCATAGAAAGTCTTCCAACCAAAAAAAGCACAGGACCAGATGGTTTCAGTGCAGAATTCTACCAGACCTTCAAAGAAGAGTTAACACCAATACTCTTCAAACTATTCCACAAAATAGAAACAGAAGGAACACTACCCAATTCCTTCTACGAAGCCACAATTACGCTGATACCAAAGCCACACAAAGATCCAACAAAGAAAGAGAACTTCAGACCAATTTCCCTTATGAACATCGATGCAAAAATACTCAACAAAATTCTTGCCAACCGAATCCAAGAACACATCAAAACGATCATCCACCATGATCAAGTAGGCTTTATCCCGGGAATGCAGGGTTGGTTCAATATACGGAAATCCATCAATACAATCCACTACATAAACAAACTCAAAGAACAAAACCACATGGTCATTTCATTGGATGCTGAAAAAGCATTTGACAAAATTCAGCATCCTTTCATGCTTAAAGTCTTGGAGAGAACAGGAATTCAAGGCCCATACCTAAACATAGTAAAAGCAATATACAGCAAACCGGTAGCCAGCATCAAACTAAACGGAGAGAAACTTGAAGCAATCCCACTGAAATCAGGGACCAGACAAGGCTGCCCCCTTTCTCCTTATCTTTTCAATATTGTACTTGAGGTACTAGCTCGGGCAATTCGACAACATAAGGAGGTCAAAGGGATACAAATTGGAAAGGAGGAAGTCAAACTATCATTATTTGCAGACGACATGATCGTCTACCTAAGTGACCCAAAGAACTCCACTAGAGAGCTCCTACAGCTGATAAACAACTTCAGCAAAGTGGCAGGTTACAAAATCAACTCAAGCAAATCAGTGGCCTTCCTATACTCAAAGGATAAGCAGGCTGAGAAAGAAATTAGGGAAATGACCCCCTTCACAATAGCCACAAACAGTATAAAGTATCTTGGGGTGACTCTTACCAAACATGCGAAAGATCTGTATGGCAAGAACTTCAAGACTCTGAAGAAGGAAATGGAAGAAGACCTCAAAAAATGGGGAAAACCTCCCATGCTCATGGATCGGTAGAATCAATATAGTTAAAATGGCCATTTTGCCTAAAGCACTATACAGATTCAATGCAATACCCATCAAAATCCCAACTCAATTCTTCACAGAGTTAGAAAGAGCAATTATCAAATTCATCTGGAACAACAAAAAACCCAGGATAGCTAAAACTATTCTCAGCAACAAAAGAAAATCTGGGGGAATCAGTATCCCTGACCTCAAGCAATACTACAGAGCAATAGTGTTAAAAACTGCATGGTATTGGTACAGTGACAGGCAGGAGGATCAATGGAACAGGATTGAAGATCCAGAAATGAACCCACACACCTATGGCCACTTGATCCTCGACAAAGAGGCTGAAAACATCCAATGGAAAAAAGATAGCCTTTTCAACAAATGGTGCTGGTTCAACTGGAGGTCAGCATGCAGAAGAATGCGAATTGATCCATCCTTGTCTCCTTGTACTAAGCTCAAATCCAAATGGATCAAGGACCTCCACATAAAGCCAGACACTCTGAAGCTAATAGAAAAGAAACTGGGAAAGACCCTTGAGGACATCGGTACAGGGAGAAAGTTTCTGAACAGAACACCAATAGCGTATGCTCTAAGAGCAAGAATTGACAAATGGGACCTCATAAGGTTACAGAGTTTCTGTAAGGCAAAGGACACCATCAAGAGGACAGATCGGCAACCAACAAATTGGGAAAAGATCTTCACCAATCCTACATCAGATAGAGGGCTAATATCCAATATATATAAAGAACTCAAGAAGTTAGACTCCAGAAAACCGAACAACCCTATTAAAAAATGGGGTACAGAGTTAAACAAAGAATTCTCACCTGAAGAACTTCGGATGGCGGAGAAGCATCTTAAAAAATGCTCCACTTCATTAGTCATTAGGGAAATGCAAATCAAAACAACCCTAAGATTTCATCTTACACCAGTCAGAATGGCTAAGATTAAAAATTCAGGAGACAGCAGGTGTTGGAGAGGGTGCGGAGAAAGAGGAACACTCCTCCACTGCTGGTGGGGTTGCAAATTGGTACAACCACTCTGGAAAGCAGTCTGGCGGTTCCTCCGAAAACTGGGCACCTCACTTCCAGAAGATCCTGCTATACCACTCCTGGGCATATACCCAGAGGATTCCCCACCATGTAATAAGGATACATGCTCTACTATGTTCATAGCAGCCCTATTTATAATTGCCAGATGCTGGAAAGAACCCAGGTATCCCTCAACAGAAGAGTGGATACAAAAAATGTGGTATATCTACACAATGGAGTACTATTCAGCCATTAGAAACAATGAATTCATGAAATTCTTAGGCAAATGGATGGAGCTAGAGAACATCATACTAAGTGAGGTAACCCAGACTCAAAAGGTGAATCATGGTATGCACTCACTAATAAGTGGTTATTAACCTAGAAAACTGGAATACCCAAAACATAATCCACACATCAAATGAGATACAAGAAGAAAGCAGGAGTGGTCCCTGGTTCTGGAAAGACTCAGTGAAACAGTATTTGGCAAAACCAGAACGGGGAACTGGGAAGGGGTGGGAGGGAGGACAGGGGAAGAGAAGGGGGCTTATGGGACTTTCGGGGAGTGGGGGGGGCTAGAAAAGGGGAAATCATTTGAAATGTAAATAAATTATATCAAATAAAAAGAAAAAAAAAAAAAAAAGAAACCTGTGCAAACAGCTCAGCTGGGGGCTTTGAGCCAGGCTCCCTGGTTCCCAACAGCTCCCCCTATTTTTTAAGAATGAATAGCATCTTAGGGTTGTTTTGATTTGCATTTCCCTAATGACTAATGAAGTTGAGCATTTTTTAAGATGCTTCTCCGCCATCCGAAGTTCTTCAGGTGAGAATTCTTTGTTTAACTCTGTACCCCATTTTTTAATAGGGTTGTTCGGTTTTCTGGAGTCTAACTTCTTGAGTTCTTTATATATATTGGATATTAGCCCTCTATCCTCTATCTGATGTAAGATTGGTGAAGATCTTTTCCCAATTTGTTGGTTGCCGATCTGTCCTCTTGATGGTGTCCTTTGCCTTACAGAAACTTTGTAATTTTATGAGGTCCCATTTGTCAGTTCTTGATCTTAGAGCATATGCTATTGGTGTTCTGTTCAGAAACTTTTTCCCTGTACCGATGTCCTCAAGGGTCTTCCCCAGTTTCTTTTCTATTAGCTTCAGAGTGTCTGGCTTTATGTGGAGGTCCTTGATCCATTTGGATTTGAGCTTAGTACAAGGAGACAAGGATGGATCAATTCGCATTCTTCTGCATGCTGACCTCCAATTGAACCAGCACCATTTGTTGAAAAGGCTATCTTTTTTCCATTGGATGTTTTCAGCCTCTTTGTCGAGGATCAAGTGGCCATAGGTGTGTGGGTTCATTTCTGGATCTTCAATCCTGTTCCATTGATCCTCCTGCCTGTCACTGTACCAATACCATGCAGTTTTTAACACTATTGCTCTGTAGTATTGCTTGAGGTCAGGGATACTGATTCCCCCAGATTTTCTTTTGTTGCAGAGAATAGTTTTAGCTATCCTGGGTTTTTTGTTGCTCCAGATGAATTTGATAATTGCTCTTTCTAACTCTGTGAAGAATTGAGTTGGGATTTTGATGGGTATTGCATTGAATCTGTATATTGCTTTTGGCAAAATGGCCATTTTAACTATATTGATTCTACCGATCCATGAGCATGGGAGGTTTTCCCATTTTTTGAGGTCTTCTTCCTCAGAATGGCTAAGATTAAAAATTCAGGAGACAGCAGGTGTTGGAGACGGTGTGGAGAAAGAGGAACACTCCTCCACTGCTGGTGGGGTTGCAAATTGGTACTACTCTGGAAATCAGTCTGGGGGTTACTCCGAAAACTGGGCACCTCACTTCCAGAAGATCCTGCTATGCCACTCCTGGGCATATACCCAGAGGATTCCCCACCATGTAATAAGGATACATGCTCTACTATGTTTATAGCAGCCCTATTTATAATTGCCAGATGCTGGAAAGAACCCAGGTATCCCTCAACAGAAGAGTGGATGCAAAAAATGTGGTATATCTACACAATGGAGTACTATTCAGCCATTAGAAACAATGAATTCATGAAATTCTTAGGCAAATGGATGGAGCTAGAGAACATCATACTAAGTGAGGTAACCCAGACTCAAAAGGTGAATCATGGTATGCACTCACTAATAAGTGGTTATTAACCTAGAAAACTGGAATACCCAAAACATAATCCACACATCAAATGAGGTACAAGAAGAAAGGAGGAGTGGCCCCTGGTTCTGGAAAGACTCAGTGAAACAGTATTCGGCAAAACCAGAACGGGGAAGTGGGAAGGGGTGGGTGGGAGGACAGGGGAAGAGAAGAGGGCTTACGGGACTTTTGGGGAGTGGGGGGGCTAGAAAAGGGGAAATCATTTGAAATGTAAATAAATTATATCAAATAAAAAAATTAAAAAAATAAAAATATTAAAAAAAAAAAAAAAGAATGAATAGCATCCTTTTTCGGAAGTGTCATGCCCAGTTTTCTGAGGAACCGCCAGACTGGTTTCCAGAGTGGTTGCACCATCTTGCATTCCCACCAGCAGTGGAGGAGTGTTCCTCTTTCTCCACATCCTCGCCAACACCTGCTGTCTCCTGAGTTTTTGATCTTAGCCATTCTGACTGGTGTGAGGTGAAATCTCAGGGTTGTTTTGATTTGCATTTCCCTAATGACTAATGAAGTTGAGCATTTTTTAAGATGCTTCTCCACCATCCGAAGTTATTCAGGTGAAAATTCTTTGTTTAGCTCTGTACCTCCATTTTATTAGGGTTATTTGGTTGTCTGGGGTCTAACTTCTTGAGTTCTTTGTATATATTGGATATTAGCCCTCTGTCGGATTTAGGGTTGATGAAGATCCTTTCCCAATTTGTTGGTTGTCATTTTCTCCTTTTGACAGTGTCCTTTGCCTTACAGAAACTTTGTAATTTTATGAGGTCACATTTGTCTTACTTCTTCTGGGCATATACCCAGAGGATTTCCCAGCATGCAATAAGGACAAATGCTCCACTATGTTCATAGCAGCCTTATTTATAATAGCCAGAAGCTGAAAAGAACCCAGATGTCCCTCAATGGAAGAATAAATACAGAAAATGTGGTATATTTACACAATGGAGTACTATTCAGCAATTAAAAACAATGAATTCATGAAATTCTTAGGCAAATGGTTGGAACTAGAAAATATCATCTTAAGTGAGGTAACCCAATCACAAAAGAATACACATGGAATGCAATCACTGATAAGTGGATATTAATTAGCCCAGAAGCTCTGAATTCTCAAGACATAATTAGCATATCAAATGATACCCAAGAAGAGGGAAGGAGAGGGCCCTGGTTCTGAAAAGACTTGATCCAGCATTGTAGGGGAGTACCAGGACAGAGAAATGGGAGGGGGTGATTGGGAAATGGGCACAGGGAAGAGGGTTATGGGATCAATGGGGAGAGGGGAAAGCATTCAGAATGTAAACAAAGAATATAGAAATTTTTTTAAAAAAATTAAAAAATTTAAAAAAAGAACGAATAGCATCTGTCTTAGGACACCTTCCACCCAACTCCCATTACCCATCTCTGGGAATCTCTGCCAGTCCCAGAGGCCCTGTCTTAGGTTGGTGTGGACTAGAAAGGAGTTGCCCGTCATAGACTATTCTCAATACAGGCTGAGCCAAATTTGAGCAGATGTATTATCCTGTGCCTGAGCACTTGTTCAGTTACTGCTCTGGACTGGTTTTCTTCTTGGCACATACAGTTTAGCCAGAAAAATCCCAATGTGGCAGCTCCACAAGCCAAAAGCCCCAGTGCCATAGACCCAGACTTTTTAAATCAGGGGTGGCGATAATGCAAAAGTCTCTCTGATGGTAATACAAGGTGACAGGGAATCTCCCTTCATTATTTAGAGGCATAGACACAATTCCAGGAATTCTTCAACCACAGCAGAATCTTCATATTCTCAGTAGTTTGTCAATACACACAATCTGCTAGGACAATTTCTTCTTGTCTTCTTCCTGTTCATTAGAGACTTTTTAAACTACAGAAAAGAATGGGGTTTAGTATTCATGAAAACATTGCAAAGCACTGGAACCAAAAACTGAAGTTCTAGCTCACTAAGTCCTATTACTATTTTTTTTAATTTATTAATATATTTATTTACATTTCAAATGATTTCCCCTTTTCTGGACCGCCACTCCCCAAAAGTCCCATCAGTCCCCTTCCCTCCCCCTGTTTTCTCACCCAACCCTTCCCACTTCCCTGTTCTGATTTTGCTCTATACTGCTTCACTGAGTCTTTTCAGAACAAGGGGTCACTCCTCCGTTCTTCTTGTACCTCATTTGATGTGTGGATTATGTTTTCTAGGTTAATATCCACTTATTAGTGAGTGCATACCATGATTCACCTTTTGAGACTGGGTTACCTCACTTAGTATGATGTTCTCTAGCTCCATCCATTTGCCTAAGAATTTCATGAATTCTTTGCTTCTAATGGCAGAATCAAAACAACACTTCCAGAAGATCCTGCTATACCACACCTGGGCATATACCCAGAGGATTCCCCACCATGTAATAAGGACACATGCTCTACTATGTTCATAGCAGCCCTATTTATAATTGCCAGATTCTGGAAAGAACCCAGATGTCCCTCAACAGAAGAGTGGATGCAAAAAATGTGGTATATCTACACAATGGAGTACTATTCAGCCATTAGAAACAATGAATTCATGAAATTCTTAGGCAAATGGATGGAGCTAGAGAACATCATACTAAGTGAGGTAACCCAGACTCAAAAGATGAATCATGGTATGCACTCACTAATAAGTGGTTATTAACCTAGAAAACTGGAATACCCAAAACATAATCCACACATCAAATGAGATACAAGAAGAAAGGAGGAGTGGCCCCTGGTTCTGGAAAGACTCAGTGAAGCAGTATTCGGCAAAACCAGAATGGGGAAGTGGGAAGGGGTGGATGGGAGAACAGGGGAAGAGAAGGGGGCTTACGGGACTTTCGGGGAGTGGGGGGGCTAGAAAAGGGGAAATCATTTGAAATGTAAATAAATTATATCGAATAAAAAAATTGACACAACTTATTATCTGGATAATGATTATCAAAATAACAATTGGTAACACATCTAATTAAGGCCCAATCAGCAAAACCTTGTGATAATATTTGAAGCTGTTCCTTATTATAGGGAGTAATCATAACATCAGGTTCCTTGCCAAATGTTTGCAAGCTTGTTTTATATGCCTTAAGCAGTAAGGACACCACTGCCTGTGGATAAGACAATACAATTTTGGAAGGTGAAGCTTGCAAATGTACCCATAATATGGGTTCCTCCTGCCAAAAAACACCTATGGGAGAATGTTTAAGAGGCAAAAGCCAAAAACAATAAATTTTTAGAATAATCCATACGATTTAGATGAGCTCCCTCAAGGGCTCTTTGCACTAATTCTAAGCATTCCCTAGCTTCCTTTGTTAATTTCCTAGAAGAGTAGGGTAAAGCACCCCCCTTTAGGATATCAGAAGGGGGCTTTAACTGCCCTGTACTAAGCCTCAATGATGGCCATAATCAATTTATATCTCCTAATAATTTCTAGAAGTCATTCAATGTTTTTAAGGTATCCAATCTAATTTTCAATTTTTGTGGATGAATTCCTTTTTGCAAGAGTTCATGGCCTAAATATTGATATGGATATTCCTTGTGCACCTTCTCAGGCTCAATAATCAATCCAGCTTGCCTTAAATCATATTGAAGATCAGCATAAGCTGCAGGAAATACCTTCTCTTTAACTGTCAAAAGAATATCATTCATGTAATACTTTTCCCTTAAGGGTTGTAGAGCTGCCACATACACTTGACACATAGCGGGGCTATTAGCCATTCCTTGAGGCAACGCTACTCAATGGTAGTGATGTGCAGACTCTCTAAAATTTAGAGGGAATATTAAAAGCAAAACACTCACAATTTTTGGGACGCATGTATAAATCTATAGGAAATATAAAAGCATCCATGGAACCAAATTTTAACAACTTGTCTTTTGGATATCAATTATCAATTTTGCCTAAAAGGCTTGCCATGTAATAGGCCAAATATCAATACTCTGTCATGACCTATTTGATAGCTGATTGAAACAAGGAACAAATGTTTTATCAGGTTCTTAAGACATTCTTTTCAAAATACTTTCATAATTCTATCCAGTAATATTTTATCAACACACCAACAGCTTTAGAGTAGGATGATAAAACTTTACTTGGAAATGAAAAAGGCTGACTCTGCATTAATGCTCCCTTTGCCAAGGAATGGCTGTGAACACATAACATAAACAACTGATCACGGTAGCTTTCTCTACTGTCTATAAAGTTATTTATCTTTTGCCAGTTATTTTGCATCCACCTTGAGGACAGAGGGTTAAATCCTCCTGTGGTAAGCTTATAGCAGTGTCTTAGCCAATAAATGTTTTACAATTATCAGGATGCAAAGCAAAAAAAAAAAAACAAAAAACCAACCTTCTGAATCCATAATGATTTTGTATGGAGTAGGCAGGCCAGATTTTAATGTCTTCATAAGTTGTCCATCGCCTTGCTAACCTTTATAGATCTTAAGTTTTAATTGTATTTTGAACCACACCTTGATAGATCTGTCAGTAATGCTGTTTTGGACCTGAAACTTCCTAGGTGGGAATTGCAAGACAAAAGCAGGGCCTCACAAGCCTCCACTGAGGCAGCTCTGAGCTTTTTATTTACTCAAATGTAAATTATTTTCTAATCTGAGCCTATTGCCCATTGTGTGAAGGTCGAGTGACAAAAGGAACCTGAAATTTAAGCATTCCCAGAAAAATTCTACTAGCTATTTTTGTAGTCAATTCTACAAATTTTTGAAATAGTTTAAAAGTAGCCCATTTGATACCAAATAAACTCCCACTGAGATCTCCTTTTCAATCTTGAGTGGTTAAATATGGCTTCTACCACTGTATACAACAAAAGCTTGTGAGAAAGTAGCAACAGGCCTATACCGGCCACAGCTGTTTTTAACTTTTATCATTCTTGAAATCATAAAGTTTGTCTGCAAGTTCTTATGTTTGAATGCATGACAGTACAACTTATAAATGCATGACAGTACAACTTAAAATACCTCATTAAAAAGACATTGTTTTAAATCTTATCCCTTATAAGTCTAATTTCTAGGATAAGAATTACATAAAATATTATACCAATTTAGAAGTATCTTAGAGGCCTGTTTTTCCTGGGTTGGGTCATGCCATGTGTTGTTGTTTAATAGAACTCCAACCCCGAGTTACAAGTTTTAAACTAACTTTTTGTTATCAAAAAGTAATATTTTTTAATCAAGCCCAATAACTTATAAGCCAATACTCTATAGTCTAGACATGCAAAACATACTTATACCTTTAAGACCAATCAGAAACAAAAATGAAGCAACTACACGAATCTTATAAATTTAAACCAAACTTTTTTTTTTTTCTAGCTGCAATTTCAAGAGAAAAAGCACTTTGTACCCAATAGGAGAAATAACCATCAGCCTACTTGCCCTAGAACTTGAGAAGCTGCAGGCCCTTTTAAAAGCAGCTTTTCTCTAGCTGTGCTTGACTCCTAACTAAATGCAGGGCAGCTTAAGTCAGCCTCTGCTGTGTAACCTGAGACTGGATCAAGAGATGGACCTCCAGTAGATAAAATTTTTAACCAATTTTTCTTTTCAGCATGAAATAAAGTTTTTACCATTTTTTTCAACATGAAACATAAGACAATCATTCAAACAACGAAACAAGGACGGACACATGTGGACAAATTAGAGAGGAAAGAGCACTTGTAACCAGTACTAAAAATATCTCCAATAGGGTCCATAGAGGAAACAGGATGTCTCCATGTTTCCCCTTGTCTCTAAGAGAGTTTTGAAATCCATTTTCCTTCTCTCTTTCTCTTTCTCTTTTTCTCTTGTGTTTCTAAAATCCAGTTTTGTTTTGTTCTATTTTATTTTATGCCCTATTCCTCTCGCCTGATGCAGCTCTAGACTGCTGACAATTTGCTTAATAAAATTCCCTGTCCCAATTTTCTGTCACACCCTAGCTGATCTCAACATCCAGCCTAAAAGGATTCAGTCTAGCTGGTATCCCTTTTGCACCCCTGCAACAACAGCCTTCAAAAGATGACATTTATAGCGCTAACATTAATGCTGTATGTTGCTTACCATGCAAGATACATAACTTTTTTCATTCCTGTGGATCTCCACCCAAGACAACGTCCCTCAGTTGGTCTCTCTGTTTCCAAGCCCCAATTTCAGGCTTCAATCTTTGAGCACCGTTTCACTTTTTCCCCCGGTACCTTATTTTCCCCAATGCATTCTTCTCTCTTTGCCAGCCGGCCTTTCTTGGAACGATCCCATCAGGTGCTCCTCTCTTTCCTGAACTCGGTGGGACCTCCATTTGACAGCGCCCGCGCTGCCATAGTACCAAGTATCAGGCGTAGGCCTAAGGGACTAACAGAAAACACAGACACGGGTCATTCTGTAAGGAGAATGCCAAAGCTTTACTGAGAGACCAGCAATATATATACTAGAGGCCAGGAAAGGGAACAGGAAAAAACAATTATAGTCATAGGTCAGGCACCTGGGAAGTCCGTACCACACTGGGCAGGAAGGTAGGAATCAAGCTAAGCAATGGGATGTTTTGCTCTCAAGAAAGCTGTGCAAACAGCTTAGCTGGGGGCATTGAGCCAGGCTCGCTGGTTCCCAACACTAATCAATGTCTATATTCTAAAATTATTATAGGACCTTCTGCCCTTCAGTGCTTTTACCCATCTATTATCTACTTTATCATAAGTACCTGTATAAAGCAATAGCTCATCAGTAGTCCTATACTTTCTCATACTGTGTTCCTCCTACTACAAACTATTCTTAACAATCCTTGATGTCCCTGTTCTTTGTGCACTCCCTTTGCTAAGGCTAGTGATAAAGATGGACCTTGATGAAAAGCATTCCAAGACCTTCTTTCACTAAGGTTCAACATGAGTTCATTGAGTTTAGGACTGGAAGCGATAGGCGTAATTGCCACGTCCTCTTTTCCTTCTACCGGAATACCAAGTCCTCCTTTATCAATTAACCAGCTTGTAGGCTGGGATCGTGCTGTATAAAGAATTAAGAATAGGAAAAAGAAAGACACAGTACAGAACCCACAACCCAGGAAGTGCAGTATCCTTGGAGAACATCGAGGCCCTTTTCAAGGCCAGAGGTGGGCACACAGCCAGGGACCTCCAGGGAGCCTAACACTGAGGGGCATTTTTCTGCCGTCTGCCTTAATGATGTACTGTCATGTCACACAGATGACACTGGAGTTGGTGTTGCAGTGGTCTGAGTCCCAAGTTATCTTACACTTGGGTGTTCTCTGTGTTCCTGGCTGTAACAGCCTGCCAAATTGCAGGAGTGACAATGTTTCAGAGATTATTCTATGAATTGACAATGGTATAGAGGTTATCTCATGTTCCATATAGCACAACATGGAATCAGATATCTGATTCCAACAAGAAATAAAGGGACAACAAACTGAACAGAAGCTATGGAATATTATTTGTGAAACATGGAAGAACATTTTATTTTACATACTCATAAAGTACTGTAGAGAATATCTTACAATTGCAATCCAACAGTATAACTTAAAGGAAAAAGAAAAACAAAGACTTCCTTGATAATCAGGAAGGATACAGTAGTGTGTGGTGCTCTTTCTTTCTACCATGTCAAGCCAATAACATGAGCTTAAGGCAGAAAGAAAAGCAATTTCAAAAAATACTATTTGTTTTTCAAGGACAAGGAGTATTTCTCTGTAGAAATCAACATGGAGTCTCACCTCTCAATCTTGGCAAAAGCAAATTCAAGTTTATTGAAGGACATTTGTGTTTGACCAGTAGTATTGCTATAATGAGTTTGGTATGGATCCAAGTCCAGTTCTCATGTGTACCAAATTTCTTCCAAAGACTGCCACAGCCCAGGATGGCATTTCAATAGTAGTCACAATGGAATGAAGAGTCGGCCTCCACACATATTCACAATTCAATTGACATGTTATTACCACCCAGTATACAACAAGTATATAATATCACCATATCAAGCCACTCAATTTTCTCAATCTACAGGTCTGCAAAAGTACTGAAAAAATTCAAATTGACAGTCACAATTCAACCAAAGTATGAAACAAATTTTTATTCATAGCAACTAAGATGGTGCAATAAACTGCATAGAAAGATTTTATTATAAGCCAGTGATATAGCAGCCATTCCAAAAATGGAGTTAAAGATTCCATTTAATTCAGTATGTCTATTTGGGCCAAAAATAATGTAGTTCAAAAAATGTAAATTAAATGAAATGCTCCATCTGTGGCACTGATTGTAGTCTAAGTTATATAAATTAGCATAACAGACATACATCTGTAGTTGTTACAATGTAATCCAAGACAGGACTGTTTCAAAACAAATACTAACTAGACATGGATGAAAAAATAAGGTATATACTAACATTAGCAATACAATCTCTCTCTCAAAAATGGCATGTAAATTATTTTATTTCTTTGAGAAAATGTATGAAATTGTTCTCAAACATCTTAATGAGGAGTGAACAAATATTAACAAAGAAATGTTTCATCAAATGGCACTGACTACCAGGGACTGATTATCAGGCAAACTATCAGCATAATAACTCAGGGAATGTCTGCATAGGTACTGATATTGCACAGTATGGGTGTTGAATCTTTATAAATCTAGGTATTATGGATTTTGCATAATGACAGATGCTACAGGAATCACAGGAAATTTGAAGATATTTTGTAAACTTAACTAGCATACACTAGTATATGAACAACAGAGAGAATGTTCGAATCCCGGCTCAGTGTTTCATGTGAGACTGCGTTTCCCTACATTAGACAATGGAAGACATAATGTCCCATAATTCTTCTCAAAGTGTGAATGATAAGGAACTTTTATGACCTTCTAAACTCTTGTCTATAGAAGCTCCAGTGAAATCCATTGTGTTTGTACATATGGCGATGACACATGATCTGGTCCAAGCTGTCCAGGAAAAATATTGTCCTTGGGACTTATGCCATGTATACGAATGAAATCATGACACTGGGGATGGAGAACATGATCTCCAAAACATGTTTTCAGAAATGGTTTGATCAAAAGTTTTCAGACCTCACATGTAGAGCTTGAGGCAAGAATTTTCTCAGTGTATCCAGGGAGCATGACAAAGGGTGACTGAAAAGGAAATGGGAATATAATGAAGTGGATCTCCAGACAGCAGTAGCCTTAAAACAGACACAGAGGTGTAAATGTCTGCGTAATGTCTGTCTGCATAAGAAATGGATTTCACAACTGTTCCATCTGAGAGCCTAGCAGACATGAAGAAGCTGTGTGCTTTCACTATTTCATTTTTGCTCCTGAAATTTTCTCTATTCTTGTGCTGTTTGATAGAACCCATTTGCTTTTGAAGAATAAAGAATAATGAAGATAATGATGGAGATTTGAGAAGTGACTGTGGTTTTTCCCTTTGGACAAAGGAGGGACCTATTGACAATTTGTATAATAAAATTATTGATTTAGGTAAGTTATTATTTCCTGCATCAATGTCATAAATTAGAAATATTTAGCTGTGTACACAAACTGTGGGTGTCTGTCCTCTTCCTCTCTGTACCTTTAGAAACCACTGAAAATTAATTATTACACCAATAGCTATTTTAATAATTTCAAATATGTCACAGTTTAGTTTAGCTTTAATACTTTGGGCTCCAGTTCTAAATGCTGGAAAATGTGTCTTGATTCTCTCTGTTGAGTTTTTGTCGATATCATGTATGGAAAGATGTCTCTTCATCTGCCATGAATTCATAATTCCCACCTTTACCAACAGCTCAATATGAAGAGAATGCATCACTGCCTATATTCAATTACCTGCCAATGATTCCTGTATGAGCATACATCTAAATGCCTAAAAAGGTTATCTAATTTGGGTCTCCAACAATTGAATATATTCATACATTCATGATATTACCATACATTCATTCATGCATTCATTCACATATTTGTGTGTTGGTCTACTATCCATGATTACAAGCATAACATTATATATATATATATAATACATATAACATATATAATATATAATACATATAATAATTATATATATGCTTATGAATATACAAATACTTTGTTTCATAAAATAGTCCTTTAATGAGCCCCTCCTGAAATTCTGGATTTGATGGTGAATGTGGGAAAACACTGCCAGGCTTCATATTCTGTTACCAGAATAATCTTTTGGTCCAATTACATAAATACACATACATAGATTAGGCTTATTATTAGGATCAGATAGATGGTCAATACTTAACTACTGAATAAATATAACATTAGAGAAAATTTAGGAGAATAAATGTACTTCTTGTAGATAAGCTGTTCTCAACGTCTGAGATCCTAAGCACAAGATATTACCATTTGTGCCTGCAGGCCATGAGGGAAGGTGTGTTGAAATAACTCATCTTTCAGGTAATCAATGTGCTTGGGACTTCTTTCTTTAATAAACCAAGATTTCCTGGGCTTTTCTGTTGCTGATGCTCATGACATCTCTTATTCAATTTTTATGTCTCTGGGATTTAAAGAATATGTTTTCCAATTTTTAGCCACAATACACTGTACACTTTGATAGTGATGGTTGCTTCACCTTATTATTCTTCTGTGTTAGGTTAGTATGAAATTCATTTCTGATGTTTACTGTATTTTTTATACCTCATTGGAAAAGTAGTAGAAATTTTCATTGGTGATACTTTTATACGCCATAATATGGGGTAAAATTACAAATAAATGACCTGTGTCAATACACTTTTCAGGTTTAAAAAGAAAAACTTAGCTCCAAACACTCAATTGAAAATGCAAATTTCATCAAAAGAGCATGTTTGGTATGTTTACTCCTGATGAGAGGTAATAGCTAAAAATAACAGATGAACTGCTTACTGTGTTGGGGCAGATGAACAAATTTCTTATGGAGAGAAGATCTCTCTGCTCAAACATCACTTAAAGGATCTCAAAAAAAAGGAACACTGAGGTGTTAAGAGAAATATGATAGACTTTAAAGAAACTGACATAGTAACAACACACTAAAAGTTAACATTAAACTAGTGCATAAAAAGAGCCTGAAGGATAAAAATCTGGGTATGTGGTATATTATATCATCTTGTATTTGGAAATGGACAAATAATTTAAATGAAATATATTTTAAAATAATAATTCTGTTTGATGAATATTAACATTTGAAAATATTAAAATAATGTTCTACAAGCATAATGGAAATATTGATAGCTTTCACTGTCCATGAACTTATCATTCACTTAATGTTTAACTTCAAAATGTTTATTCTATTTTAAAATGTGTAACATATTCTTACTGATAAAATAATTTTCCTTGTAACACATATAATCATTTTCAAGTATAATAACAATATACACAGCTATAAAATGCATTTTAAAAATACTTGCACAATGCCCCACCAGGTGTTATTACATAAGAGCTTTATATATATATATATATATATATATATATATATATATAATATTCTTTTATCGGATATATATATATCTTATATATATCTTATATACATAATATATATAAATATTCTTTTATTGGATATTTTCTTTATTTGCATTTCAAATGCTATCCCTTTTGCAGTTTCCCCTGCAGAAACTCCCTATCTCATCCCTCCTACCCCTTTTTTATGAGGTCTTCACCCTCCTGCCCAGAACCAACCACAGCTACCTCACCACCCTGGAACTCAACTTGGGTAACAATCCTTCACAGGGCCAAGGGCCTCTCTTTTCACTGATGTCTGACAGGACCATCCTCTGCTACATATGCAGGTGTAGCCATGGGTACTCTGTGGTTGGTTGTTTAGTCCCCGAGACCTCTCGGGGCACTAGTTGGTTGATATTGTTTTTCTTTCTGTAGGACTGCAAACCCCTACAGCTCTTCAGTCCTTTCCTTAGCTCCTCCATTGGGGACCCCACACTCAGTCCCATGGTGGACGGAGAGCATCAGCCTATGTCTTTGTCAGGCTCTGGCAGGGCCTCTCAGGAAACAGCTGTACCAGGCTCCTGCCAGCAAGCACTTCTTGGCATCAGCAATAGTGTCAGGGTTTGATGACTGTGTATGGGTTGCACCCCCAGGGGGGGCAGCCTCTGGATGGTCTTCCCTTCAGTCTCTGCTCTGCACTTTTCCTCTCACCAGTATTTTGTTCCCCCTTCCAGAAAGGAATGAAGCATCCACACTTTGTTCTTCCTTCTCCTGGAGCTTCATTTGTTATGTTAATTGTGCTTTGGGTATTCAGGGCTCCTCTGCTAATTAATATCCACTTCTCAGTGAGTGCATTCCTTGTGTGTTCTTTTGTGATTGTGTTACCTCACTCAGGTTGAAATTTTCTAGTTTCACCCATTTGCCTAAAATTTTTGTGAATTCATTGTTTTTAATTGCCAAGTAGTATTCCATTGTGTAAATATACCACATTTTCTGTATCCATTCCTCCTTTGAGGGGCATCTGGGTTCTTTTAAGCTTCTGGCTATTATAAATAAGGCTGCTATGAACATAGTGGAGCATGTGTCCTTATTGCATGCCAGGGAATCCTCTGGGTATATGCCCAGGAGAGGTATAGCAGGGTCCTCCAGAAGTGTCATGTCCAGTTTTCTAAGGAACCACCAGACTGATTTCCATAGTGGTTGTACCATCTTACAACCCCACCAGCAGTGGAGGAGTGTTCCTCTTTCTCCACATCCTCGCCAACACCTGCTGTCTCCTGAGTTTTTAACCTTAGCCATTCTGACTGGTGTGAGGTGAAATCTCAGGGTTGTTTTGATTTACATTTCCCTAATGACTAATGATGTTGAGCACTTCTTAAGGTGGCTCTCGGCCATCCGAATTTCTTCATGTGAATATTATTTGTTTAGATCTGTACCCCATTTTTAATAGGGTTATTTGATTCCCTGGGGTCTAACTTCTTGAGTTCTCTGTGTATATTGTATATTAGCTCTCCATCGGATGTAGGGTTGGTAGGATCGAGGGGCAGGGTCGGATGACGTCACAGAGGGGTGTAGTCGCTGTAGGGTAGCATTGGCGAGGGGCAGAGTGCCTGTCACTCAGGTGCTTCACCCAGGCCTGTCAGTCAACGCTCGCCCCTCTCCAGGCCTTCCAGTCGACAGAAGATTCTGGGGTCAGGCTGGATAGAAAGGAAGGGGGGATGGGTGAGGGCGGGACTCAGCTGCGAATGACGGGAACCCAACCAGAAGTGACTGTGGCAGAGGGTGGGCAAAGCCATGACTGACCGAGAACGAACCGGAAATTTCAATGCAGGAGGGCGGGACTCAGCCTTGACTGACAGGAGCCCAACGGGAAGTGACTGTGGCAGAGGGCGGGACTCAGCCACGATACACATGAAGCGAGCGCCCTACTTCTGGCGCCCTGGAAGACCCGACCCGGCCCCGCGTACCCCTGAGCTCCCGCCTGGCAGTGTTCCCGGGCTGCCTTGCGCTGAGGTCCTGCTGGAGTCGCGACTTCCGGTCCCCTCTCCCAGCACAGCATCTCGCTTCCCGGTGGCCACTGGGCGATGAGTGCCGACAACCGCGGGGTGACTGACAGGTGTGTGCTTTGACTGACAGAGGACGCCACGCCCCCGCCACGCCGACCTGCCACTCATCGGAATCAGCGCCACTCCTCGGCCACGCACCTGCCTCGCCCCGCGTGCCACTGACCCCGTGACCCCGCTGACTGACCCCCGTGACTCAGACTCCACTGCCCCGGCCCACGGACTCAGCCTTTAGTCACTGAGCTGGTCCTGCCCCCTGACGTCATCCTGAAGGGTAAACAACGGCGGTCCTGCCCCATCTCTGTCAATCACGACCGCGGTCGGGGTTTCGTGCATGACGTCACCTGAGCGACAGCCCGACACCTCTGTGACCAAGGTCACTGACAGCCGCCGGCGCCATGCTTGTTGGCGTCTCTGTCCATCACCTGGCGACTGCTGGCCCCGCCCTGACGTCACCCACTACCCGAGGGGGAGTTTCCCCGGCTCCGCCCTGCCTGATGACGTCACCTGGAATCCCAGGAGCGATGACCCCGCCCACACCCGGACGTGCTGCTGAAGTGGTAAAGAATGTCCACGCCGCGCGGCCCCGCCCCCTGATGTCACCGGGTAAACACCGCCGGCCCCGCCCCTGGCGCATGACCCGTGACCCGCGGGTATAACTGCCCCGGGCGGGGGCGGCGGCGCCGAGAGTTCTTGCCCCAGGCTGCCGCCGCCGCCAGCCCTGTGACCCGCGACCTGGCCAAGACTGTGACCCTCGACCTGTGACCTCCGACCTCTAACCCCACTGTGACTGGTGAGAGAGCCTGGGCTATGGGGAGAGAGAACAAGAGGCAAGGAAGCTCGGCATGGAGAGAAGGAGGCCAGCCTGGGCTACACAAGCCAGGACAGTGAGAGGGTAGGGGCAGCCTGGGCTACGATGTGGATGGTGACTGGGGAAGGATGCAAGTGCACCTGGTGGACTCAGTATGTGAGGCAGGGGAATGGCCGCGAGTGGGGTATGTGGCCCAGGAGGAGGGAGTCAGGAGACATCCTGGGCTAGGCGCAGGTAGTGAGGCAAATGTGGGACAGCCTGGGCTACACAGGGGAGGTCAGGGGGAGGATATGAATTGGCACAGCCTGGGCTACATGGATGGGGAAGTGGGGTAGCCCAGGCTACATCCACTTGACGCCAGGCAACCAGAGCCACTTGGAGGGACGGAGAGGGCAGCCTGGGCTAGGCAGAGGGCAGGGAGGGGCCCTGAGCTGTGCAGTGAGGTCTGGGTCAGCCTGGGCTACACAAAGGGAAACACGGCAGCCTAGGCTAAGTGTTGAGATGATGTCACTAGGCGGAGCTTATCGAAAGGCAGGCTATGGGAGGGGCCTGATGACTGACAGGATGTGAGGGCTGAGCTAAATAGTAGCAGGCGGGGCCTAGTGTGATTGGCAAGGGAAGTCATGTGGCTCAGTGAGCCTGAGTGACTGAGGCCACGCCCCCGGAAACACACAGGACTACGATGCCCCGCCCCTCCCCTGCATGGCTCCTCCCCCCGCTGCTGGCCCTGCTCTGCACTGCCCACGCCCACCCTGGGCCCAACTTCGTCATCATCATGGCAGACGACCTCGGCATCGGCGACCCTGGCTGCTACGGGAACCAGACACTAAGGTGGTGGGGCCAAGGGCCCGGGAGTGGGCGGGGCCGGAAGTAGTGCTCAGGGTCATTCCTACTCATGGCCCCCTCGACCCTGGCGACCCCACAGGACGCCCAACATCGACCGCCTGGCCCGGGAGGGTGCGAAGCTCACGCAGCACCTGGCCGCCGCCCCGCTCTGCACGCCCAGCCGCGCCGCCTTCCTCACGGGGAGATACGCCATGCGCTCAGGTGGGCGTGACCCTTATGACCCGCGTGACCTTCCCATGACCTCCGTGATCTCATGCTCCCCACCCCTCGCAGGCATGGCGTCACGTGGCATCATGGGCGTGTTCCTCTTCTCTGCTTCATCGGGCGGGCTCCCAACCAGTGAGGTCACATTCCCGCGCCTGCTGCAGGAGCAGGGCTACGCCACTGCGCTAGTTGGTGAGGGCGGGGCCGGGAGGGTGAGGCAGCTGTGCCCCTTGACCCCTGACCTGCTGCTGACCTTGCGACCCCCCAGCCATCCCCTTACCTGGCACGACTGTTGGCCCCTGGGTCTGATGTCATGGCTCCTGACCCCACGTTTGACCTCCGACCCCTGACTCCACTGAATCACCCCGTCTGACCCCGTGACCCTGGGCGTGACCTCTGACCCATGCCTGACCCTATCTGATTCCCCTGCAGGGAAGTGGCACCTGGGCCTGAGCTGCCACTCACCAACTGACTTCTGCCACCACCCACTGCGCCATGGCTTCTCGCGCTTCCTGGGCACACCCACCACCAACCTGCGCGACTGCAGGCCGGGGGGCGGCACCGTGCTGGGCCCCGCCCTGCGGCTGGTGTGGACCCTGACACTGGGCACGCTGGGGGCAGGGCTGGCCTCGCTGTGGGCGTGGCGGACACTAGGGGCAAGATGGTGGGGTGTAGGACCAGTGCGGGTACCCCTGTGGGCGTGGTCGGCAGTCGCGGTGGGCGTGGCTGGGGTGGTGGGCGTGTCCCTTCTCGCATTCCGCGCCCACTTCCGCCTCGCGAACTGCTTCCTCATGGCCGACCTTGCCATCGCTCAGCAGCCCACGAACTACAGTGCGCTCACTCAGCAACTCACGGACGAGGGGCGGGACTTCCTGCGCAGGTGACAGCGGGGGCGGGGCGATGGGGCACTCTGGATTGTGTCATTTTCCGGTGGGCGGGGTTTCAATGAGCTGGCATTTCAGGAGTGGGTGGGTCCTCGACTTTACTGCTTCCTGTCTGAGAACGTCATGGTCTCCTGGGGGCGTTGCTTGCATGGGGGCGGGGCTGCCGAGCTTTGGTGGTTTCCGGAGGCGGGGCTTCAAGGTGGGCTGGCCTGGCCTAACTTGGGAGGGGCGATGGGGTACAGGGAGAGAGGCCCGGGGCAGCCTGGGCTATGCTGCAAGGCAGTCACTGTGTGGCAGGCCAGGGGGAAGGAGGAGCGATAATGTCACCGCCCTGTGATGTCATGACCCCGTCCCCAGGCACGTGGCCACACCCTTCCTGCTGTTCATGTCCTTCCTGCATGTGCACACTGCACACTTCGCAGGCCCAAAGTTCGCCGGGCGGAGCCAGCATGGCGCTTATGGCGACAGCGTGGAGGAGATGGACTGGGGAGTCGGTGAGTGGGCGGGGCCACAGGGGCGGGGTGTGTCTCGGGCGTGGCCGCGTCACGCGTGACCGCCCCCTGCCCGGCTGCCCTGCAGGGCGGATTCTCGACGCACTGGATGAGCTCGGCCTTGCCAATAACACGCTTGTGTACTTCACGTCTGACCATGGCGCACACGTGGAGGAGGTCGGCGAAGGCGGGGAGCGGCATGGCGGGAGCAATGGCATCTACCGGGGTGAGCCGGGGTGTGGCGTGGGAGGCACGCGTGTGTGAGGGTGACACGTGTGGGCATAGAGACAAGCACACGCGTAACTGGGCAACACAAATACGCGCGTGTACACGGAAATCCATGCATACATGACTTCGTGTGTACATAAAACGGCGACATGAAATGCACACGTGGGGACTCCAACACGACTTAGGTCACACACAGGGACACCAGTCATGCGTGTGGCCCCAGACACGCAACTCTGAAGCCGACACGCATGCACACGCGAACACATGACAGGCATGTCGTCAAGGTTGCCCCATGGCAGGGACATGAGCTGCCAACCTTGCGACCTCACAGCGCCCCATACCTGACGTCACGTGTGGCTATGTCACGCATGTTTCGTGTGACACGCGTGACGCCGGGACTGCGTCCCCAAATGCCCCTCCCATCCCAGGCGGCAAGGCCAACAACTGGGAGGGCGGCGTCCGTGTCCCCGGCCTCGTGCGCTGGCCCAGCGTGATCGCGCCCGGCCTGGAGATTGATGAACCCACGAGCAACATGGACGTCTTTCCCACGGTGGTGCGACTCGCGGGGGCGGAGCTGCCAGGCGACAGGTGAGGGACAGATGGGCATAGCCCCGCCCACCAGTCATTGAGCCACACCCACTGGGGCAGAGGTCTGCGCTTATGTCTAGACAGGCTCCACCTACTTGAATCCAGCCACGCCTCCTCTGCGTTCCAAACCCCGCCCAGTATTGACTATGTGGCTATGCCCCTCCCACTCTCAGACTTGGACCCGCCCATTCGAATCACACCCCCCTCCCCGCAGGGTGATTGATGGGCGGGACCTGATGCCATTGCTTCGCGGGCACACGCATCGCTCCGAACACGAGTTCCTGTTCCACTACTGTGGGGCCTACCTCAACGCCGTGCGCTGGCACAACGGTGAGTGCGGACGCGCGTGTGCGTGTGTGTGTGTGTGTGTGCGCGCGCGAGCAAATGTGTCATGATGCACAGTGTGTGTGATGCCCCCAGGCAGGAGCAGAGTCATGCCTACCACCCAGCTGGCAGACCGCTGCCGTGCCTGCTGCAACACACGCCTGTGTGTATGAATATGGATGTGTGCATGGAAGGATCACAGAAACGTGATCACATGCGTGGCAACACAGATACAGCGACGTGTGCGTGGACAGGACACACGCTTGTGTATTTCTGCATGTCACTTGTCATATATGTTCCTATGTGATGCCTGCTGTTGTGTATGGTGATGTGTGTTGTCACATACATGCTTGCGGACTTGATCGTGGCCGTCACGCGTGGCTACACACCCTGTCCTTATACATGTGTCAACACGGATGGTGTTCACATGTATGCTGTTTGTGCTATGAAGTGTGTTGAGTGTGGTGTTCCACACTATGCCACATACATCATGTATGTCATCACATATTGTCATGTGTGACATAACACAGATGTCACCACAAACGACACATCACATGCCAACTATGTCATCATATGTGGCCATGCGTGTGTTCTGACATGCTGCATGTTGTGATGTTTGTTGTAATCACACGTGCTGTCACGTGTGGCATGCATCCGTGTCCACCCCACCCACAGGCAGCTCCGTGTGGAAGGCCTTCTACTTCACGCCCAACTTCGACCCCCCGGGCTCCAATGGCTGCTTCTCCACACACGTGTGCTTCTGCTTCGGCAAGTACATCACGCGCCACGACCCTCCGCTGCTCTTCGACCTCGCCCGCGACCCGGGTGAGCGCCGACCTCTGACCCCTGAGGCGGAGCCGCGCTACCACGAGGTCCTGCGCACCATGGCCGAGGCCGCGCGTGCGCACACAGCGACCCTGGACCCCGTGCCCGACCAGCTCTCCCTGGCCAACGTGGCCTGGAAGCCATGGCTGCAGCTCTGCTGCGCGTCCCGGCCACACGTGTTTGCGTGTCGCTGCGCGGATGATGATGGCCAGGGCAGGCCTGACATGTGACGCCATCACCCCTGAGCCCCGCCTACTACACCCCCGGGCGCCGGCCGTGCTCACGCCGTTTGGGGGTCAACGGTCATGCTGCCCCGCACACATGTGTCTGCACTTGAGACACGCGTGTGCAGGCCAACCGGCAGGGCCGTGTCTGTGGCTGCGATGTCTGGGGTCAGAGGCAGCCAGAGGTCTCCACCCCAAAGGCATTCGCATGCACATTCACACTCTGCCTATGCCAGCACACGCCCCACACATGCTAACACACGGGTACATGAAGGACACCATGCCACCTCACCCTGCCGCTCAGTGTTATGGGCCCTGAGTCTGACGCCATGGACAGACTGAAGCTCTCCCACGCATACAGGTAAACACGTATGAACCGCGCACACCGCCCAGCCCTTCAGTATTGCAGTGAAAGACACGGAAGCCGGCAACTCCTCGCACACGGGAGAATTGCCAAGCACGACGCGGGTCAAACACCTGATCTGTCAAACCCTCACATGCGTGTTCCCACCTGGGGACCCAAGTAATCCCATGATCCTCCTGAATAAACGAAGGTCTCTCCCATGACACGGATGTCATCCTTCAGGGCGAGTCGCCCGAATGCGTGGCCATTTGCACATGGGATGTGGGAGTGAGTGTGTGTGCATCACTTGTGCACATAACTTGTGTTGAAAGCAGGGAGCAACCCATGTGTGACTACATCACATGGCCTGGACACGGGTGTGTCTGCCATGTCTTCCATGAAGAGCATGTGCATGAGCTGAGCATGTGCATGAGCTGAAGCTATGGAGCTAGAGCATGTGTCAGGGGTCACAGTGGTGATGTCACTGGGTGGCGGGGTCTGGGCACCGCCTGCAGGGAGCCAGACTGTCAATCATGAGATACAGGGTCATGACCTCCTTCTCCTCCCTGGTGAACTCTGACCTCCCGACCCCACCCCAGATTCCCAAGCCCTGCCCCCAGCGCCATGCATCCCCACCCCTCACCCGCGCCAGCCTGGAAATGCAGTGCCTGCTTGCTGGGGCAGGGCCGGAAGAGAGGCTTTAACGCAGCGATTATATCGATACGGTTTCTCTTGAGTATGAGTTCCTGTATGCAATCAGAGACGGCTGTGGCATGTAAGCATGTGTCCACCTGAGCGCACTCACACGGTTTCCGTCCGGTTTGTGTTCTTTTATGTCTCTGAGAGCATCGTGATACGCATGCGCTGTTGTGCATTGCATGCAGAAGTTTCCTCCACAGTGCGCATTCTTTTAAGTGTTTGGAGAGGACACTGACGTCATGCGGCTCGTGTCCCCTGCTTGGTCTTCAGTGTATTTGGAGGAAACGCTGACATGAAAAGGCGCCATGACACTGCTCTCACTCATAAGCTTTCTCTCCTACATATTTTCTTTTGTGTACTCGGAGATGACTGTGTCCTGAAAAGGCTTCACCTCACTGATTGCATCCATAACGTGTCTCTCCAGTGTGTGTTCTTTTGTGATGTTGGAGATGACTGGGCCTTGGAAAATCTTTGCCACGTTGACTACACTTACAGGGTTTCTCTCCACATGACGTCTTTCATGTCTGAAATAATAATTGGCACATGGGAAATCTTTACTAAATTCATTATGCTAATCGATCACGCTGTCAAGATGAATTAAGATTGCGATTTGGTCTAATGGTAATGAAGTATTAGACCTTAAGGTTCTATCACTTTGTATGTTCATGGTGTTCTCCCTCATTATAGGTTGTTCAAGACACCTGTGCCGGTTATTACATGGCTCATATTTATAACGCCCTCTTTTAATATGAGCTTCCTATATGATATATTTCACCTCTCTGAAGAAAGTGTGAACAACTCTGATCTTTCTAACACTAATCGCATTCATCATTTTTCCTGAAGAGTGAATTACACCACATTTGATGATAAACCAGGATAAACAGGAGAATCTCCAAATCCCTAGTATCCATAAAGATTTTCTACACTGAGTTTGGGGATGTTCCCTGGAAAACTAGAAAACCAATGAATTGCAAATGTCTATCATATTCCTGATGTCTGTCGAAGTCAGAATATCTTCTCATTGTCTTAGAAAAAATGATGTTGCTCCTTTCAATATCCCGATGCCCACATGGTTTTCATCCATTGTGTCGCGTGATATACCTAATAAAAGAAGAATAACAAGTGAAAGGTTTACACATTGCATTCACACTGTTTGAACTTTTGTTTGTCATAACATGTGGAACATAGGTTAATGTTTCTCCACAAGAACATTCTTGATTCTCATAAAATACCTTCTCAACGAACTTAACAATATTACTACAAGAATATGAGTATCACCAATTTTACCATGGACTACTTGATTATTAGAATGTTTGGATATAAATTTATCACTATTTAATTGCTGGGAGCCAGCCCCAGGACAGGTGTTCTTTTCTTCTTGGTTCTTCTTGAGGCCGTGGAGGGAGGGGGAGAGCGTGGGGGGGGGGCAGACTTTGTCTTACAGAAAATTTAGGGTTGCTGTATAATAAAAGGTTTATTTTTCTAAGTCTTAAGTTACTATGCTAACATAGCTGACCTGCCCTCTGCGTTCCTCTGAAGCCAGAGACTGAGGTCTCGGGCATTTAACACCTCATCCTAACACAGCAGGAGATTACATAAAGGATCAGATGCCAGAGCCTTTTCCCCATTGTCCAGATGCCTCCTGCTTGTCAGCCTAGGGGGAAGTTAGGAGCCATAAACCTCTATTGAACCAGAAGAGAATAACACATGCATGAAGAAAAACCCGTCTACATAAGTGAATATGCATAATCTCACATAAATTCATACACACAGCTTCATACATATTTTCACGCAGTCAGCTGGGCCCAGCTTGCATGCATTCTCACGGTTACATACTTGCACACACATGCATACATCCTCACAATTACATACTTGCACACACATCCATATTTACACATGAATATGGAGCAAAGACCAAGCACAGGCGCAGAAAGAACTCACTCATTCTGGATGAAAAATGGACTCCAATATTTATTGCATCAAGAAAAAAAAAGCTTCCAATATTTTAATACTAAATGAATTAAATTCATGTTTGTAAGAAAAAAGCTTTGTTTCTCTTAATAAGACTAAGCCTGCCTTGTCCTTACCATGGGACCTGTCCTGTCCCGTGGTGAGGAGAAGCCGCCGGCTCCTTCTGCTCTCTGCAAAATATTTTCCCTCTTTCCCTCTGCATCCTGCACATTGTTCTCTTAGTTGTTTTATGTTACCTATAGTTTCTAAGTTATTTCACTCTGCATTCTCCTTCTAATCTTGTCCTCTTCTGACTAAAAACTTGTCAGTTCAGTTCTCTCAGCTCTTTTCCTCTCACTCAATTCTTCTGGTCTGACTTCTCTTGTCCTCAGCCCTTATACATCTTTCAGAATGCATGATCACATGTTACAAAGTTCATCATAAGTTCACACAAAATACCAAGTCATAAATTGAAACAGACTTTTCAACAGACTGTTTACATGCATATCCATTAGGAGTAATTATCTAGCTATAATTTGTCTTCTCTACAGGTTCGTAGAAAGTTTAAAACCATAACTAAGTTATAAGTGAAGTTTTGTATAGATAAACCCAGTCAATATTTTATCTTCTGTCCTAACACCTATAATAAATCCTAGTTCCCTTTTTATGACCTTTGGTTAAGCGTTTTACAACCTCTTGAAATGTGCTCTGAGTAGGAGAAAGTCTGATTGTCATCTAAGAGCAATTAACTTGTGACCCTGGGGAGACTGGCAGAGTTCTCATTGCAGTTTGACTATAGAAAAGGACCTAGTAGCAGTCCCATTATAAAAGAACTTAATAATCATAAATATAATTTTAAGAATTCTTGTAGGATCATCATTAAAACTTAAGTCATCTATTTGTCTACATAGCATCGTTATAAGACAGTACATCTTCGTGGATCTGCTCCAAAGGGGTGTGTCATTACTTATTGATTACTACGAATGTATAATAATAACAGGAATGTTGCTGCCAGCAGCTACAGTGAACCAGGTCCTGGTAGAGAAGCTGAGGGATGAATGGGAAAGGAGTGAAGGGAATGAGGGCCAGGACAATATTTTACAGACTGAGGCAGAAACTTTAATGAAAGTCAGACCATTTAACAGTTTGGGCAAGCCCCCTCCCAGCCTCCGGGGTGAGTTTCCAGGGAAGTGGTCTGGCGGTTCGCTGGGTGTTGGCTTTGTAGGTTTTTCCTTCTCATTTTGGAAATTTCCATCCTAACCGATATCTAAATCCTTCTTTACTAAACAATGTCCGTCTTCCAATCATTTTAATGTATTATGAATGTTAATACCATAAAATACAATAGGCTTAACAAATAAATTCACAATCTATTATGTGAATATTTATTCAGTCATGGAGAATAAGCAATTTATATTCCATCTTTATAAGTTCAAATGGCACATTTTCAAATTATCATAGTTCACCATAGGATAACAGTGAAAGTATTGGTTTTATTTAAGAAAGATTGACTTATGAGATTGTAGATATTCTAATTTCAGTGACATTGAAAATACTTTCCCCGGATCCAGATCAGCCTGGGCAGCAACACCACATCTCCAGGTCCTGCAAGAGGCAAGAGGGGCTTCCGGGCGGCCAGCGGGGAGAAGTCAGTGTGCTCCGGTGAATCCAGCGGGGCCCCAGTGGGAGCCTTCAGGTGTCTGCTTTGGGATCTGAACAGCCTGGGCCACAGCACTCGGCCTCCAGGAAGTGTGGGAGACCTGGTGTGGAAAAGATGGACAAAGGGCAGTAGAGGGAGAGAGGGAAGAAGAGACTCCCTCTCACCCACATTTGTATCAAGGAATTATAGTGAAGAATTCCTGTCTGGATTCAAAACACACACACACACACATACACACACACACTTATGCATACAGCATGGGCATGCACACACATGCACACATACATACATGAATACACACATACATGCATGAATACACACATACAAACGGACTGACACACAAACACACACACACCACACTTATGCATACAGCATGTGCATGCACACACATACACATATATGTACATGAATACACACATACATACATGAATACACAGATACAGACAGACAGAAAGACAGACAGAGAGACACATAGACACAGACACACACACACAGACACACACACACACACTCACACACACACACTATCCGTAATTTGAAAATCTGATGATTCAGGGATGGCTCAATATATACAATTGAATAAGGACCAGGATCCATTTAGTTGAACACTGTGGAGACAGAGCATAACATCTATTCCAAGCACTGACAGAAAGGACTTTTCCATAGATAGTGATTCTCATTCTTTTCCTACTGCTGTGAACCTTTAATACCGTTCCTCATGTTGTGGTGACCCCCCAAACTATAAGATTATTTTTGCTGCTACATCATAACTGTCATTTTGCTACAGTTATGAACTATAATGTAAATGTCTGTGGTTTCTGGTGGTCTTAGGTGACCCTGAGGAGGTCACGACCCACAGGTTGAGAACCACTGCTATAGACTGACTGACTCCCCTCTGGAGTGGCAAGCTGGTGCCTTGATGTTTCTGAGAATGAGCAGGATGAGGGGCAGACCTTTTTATTGTTGAATTATGCTTCGAGAAAGCTGTAGAGCTTGATGCAATAAAATGAATGGGGGCTCTACTTGCTCCGCACGCCCCAAAGAAGGCTGCCTCACTCAGGTGCTCATACTGTTTTGCAGTATTCAAAAGAGAAAAAGTCAGTATAGAAGCAGGCAGCAAGATGGTGCCCTTCATGGAGAAGAATCCGCAGCCAGTGGCAGTTTCCTAGGGCTGCCATGGTAAAGTATCACAAGGGGGGCGGCTGTAGGATACAGAGAAGAGGAGTTTTGGAGGCTATCCGTCACAAATCAAGGGGTCTTCTGGCTATGCTCTCTTTAAAGGTTCTAGGAAAGCCTACTCTCTCATTCCTTCCAGTTTCTGGGGCTCGAGGGGTTTCTGAGCTCACGGTGGCTGTAACTTTAACCTTTGTACATCTCTGCTTCCATGGTGCCTTTCAGAGTTCTCTTGTTTTCCTGTAAGTGCACCAGTCAGAGTTGAAAATGACTGGGTAATGAGGTCTTTAAGTTATAACCACAAAGATCCCGTTTCCTAATATTGTATTCAGGGCCGTGGGTGACCTGGGTGTGCAGAGCCCTAATCATCAACCAATCCACTGCTGCACTGACAGAGTTGGCACTTTTCCAGAAATAGGGTGGAAACTGGATCAATGAGCCACCCACCTCACACACATTCATTAAAACTAGCAGGGCCTTTCAAGAGCTGTGTTGACTCAGGAAGTGGGACAGGGTAACTTTATTAAAAACCACAGCTTAACAGGTGTGCCTTTTCCTGTGTGTGGTTTGATTCACTGTGTCGATGCTACAGAGGGCTGCAGAGCACAGTGACTCTTTCTGCCAGTGACCTGGAGGAAGGTCTGTACCCACAGAACTCCTAACTCCTACCCACTCGGTAACCACCACTTTGAGAAAGAACATCCTTTCTGCGATTCTTTGTTCAGATGATTGTAACCAAGAAATGTATGTGAAAGAGACTATTAGTACTAGGTAATTTAGAGATAGAATCTGTTTAGTGTGAGATTTATCTTCCTTGGTTTTATGTAAATATTTAAATTATAAAAGATTAGATGTATATTAAAATTGTAATATTTTGACATAAATAAATATTTATAAATATTTAAATCTATGTATATAATATATTTATGATATTTTATATATATATAAATATTTGATGCAATATATAAAAATAAGACAGGAAACTTTAATTTTCTGAATTTCATGCATTTTTCTAAAAGCATGTACTGTTTCTTTCTCTATTAAGACATGTTTGTCCTATGGGGATGGGGCATCTGGGAAAGGGGAAATCATTTGAAATGTAAACAAAGAATATAGAAAATAAAAATATTTATAAAAATAAAAGACATGTTTGTCCTTTGTTGCAACTTTCCTTCTGATGTAGGGAGGATGTGAAATGGCCCATTGCCTTAGTTAACATTGCCATGGTGACAGGACACAAAGCAGAAGAATGTAGAAGAGGAAGGTTTGTTTTGGATGACGATTTTTTTTTTGGAGGGTTTCCGTTTATGTAATGAGAGGGTTGGAGGGGGAGCTGCTCTGCCTGTAGAGGTGGAAAGGTGGCCTCTCTCCCTGGCATAGACCAGGAAGCAGAAACAGTAGGCCAGAACCAGGGACAGTAAAGGCCACCCCCAGTGACCTACTTCTGCTAGCCAAGCCCACTCCCTAAGCAGACAGCCTTTAGGACAAGCCTACAGACTGGGGAGGAGCAGTCAAGACATGAGCCTTCCGGGGACAGTTCAGATCCAAACTGCCACACGTTTGCATTCAGATACAAATACATATGTTTACATTGAGTCCTTCCTGTAGCAGGCTGACCTTGCTCTCTGACTAGATCAGATGTCCTGTTCTGTGTTTCTGTAGACCTTTTCTCTCAGTTCTGGCATTTGCTCCCTCATATTTCTGTCTTTCTCTGGAGACCACACGGAGAAAGAGTCTTTTGCTTGTCAGTCAGGAGCCTCGAGGACTTATGTGTGTAAATGAATGACACTGAACAAATGAATGAAAAGCCACAAAGAAAAATTATTTAAAAAATCACCCTGAGCAAGGATGTGTTTAACAATTTTGAGAACACAAAGTGGCTGTATAAAACACTAAGTTCATGTTGTGTAATCTGAGCACCTCAAATTCCTCATCCCTGCATACATGAAATTCTATTTTGCACTTAAAGTCTATGAACTATTGAGTGCAGAGGGACAGCAGTCTTAGGAGCGAGCATCTCAGATGCAGGGCACACCATCATCTGTGCTGGGAGTGCAATGTGGTCTCCTGTGTGCTTCTGCTGTGGGAAGCAGGACAGAAACCCTCACATCTGCTCCCAACCTTCTCAGTGCCTCTTTGTTCCTAGCCAGACACTTCTGCAGGATTCCTTCAGTAGTGGACTCAGACTACTGAAGATGTTCAAGAGGAGAATCTGCAGTTGGGAAGCCACCCCCTTTTCTCACCACACAAGTCATCTTGCTGTCTGTGGATAGATCTCGGGGTGGTAGATGTTGAGAGTGGAATTGTACTTGCCAAGTAAAGTAACTGAGACTCTGACACTCCCCCATCCCCAGCCAGTAACTCAAAACCTGCCCTTAGTTGGAAACAGAACCTTTTCAGTCAATGGGCTGGGTTGAAATTCTTGCAAAAACAGAAAACTTGAACACAGACAGACAGACTCTTCCGAGAAGACCATGTGAAGGGACACAGAGATGTGGCCACTTGCAGAGGAGATCAGACAAGGCAATGATTGGGGCAGGTCTGGGAACAGGTGACACTGTCAACAATTGAACTCCCCTTTCCCCCTCCCCCCAGTACTTAGGAAGAGTGAGCTAGCACCTGGCCCCTGGACTTCCAGTTTCCACAGCCTTGAGCAATAAAGCTATGAGTTTTTAAGTCACACAGCTTGTGGTACGTTGTTATGACTGCTTTAAAACAGTTGATGTGGTTATATATTTTCTTGTTCATTTAAGAGAATTCTGTAAGAACTAACAGGTTAATTGGAAGGAAGAACAAGGAGGCAGATGTAGGAAAACAGAAAGTAGGAAAGGGGGAAATTGAACTGGTGAAAACATGTAAACCAATAAGCTGATTGTACCCATTGCTGACAGAACCTTTTAGTTGTTTAGTTGAGTGGGAGGAGACTGACTCTCCATCTGCAGAGGGAGCTGGAGGGCATTCCCATGAGGAAAGGAAGTGGGACTGGGCGAAGTCTGGGCAACAGGGAGGCATTCCAGTCCTCTGAGCTACAAGCAGAATTGGCTTCAGATCAGCTAGTGGGTAGAGTGGTGAGCCACCATCTTGGTGGCTCAAGATGGGATGTGATAACCTCCCTCGAAAAGCAGGAAGAACTCTGTGTGAGTGTCTTGGTTGTACTAACACCTCACTATCACAGATATCAGGGATTCTAGAGAGAACAGTAAAATCATACTTTTTTCCTCTGTAGCTCAAAGAGGCAAGCAGGATGTCACCCCTGCTAGACTGGAGAAAGTGTACTATTGTGAAATCCTGAATCTGGCCAGAATTTGTCTTACAGAAGACAAACTAGATAGAAGAGGGCCCTTGTAAGTCATAGAAATGATGTGTGAGGGAAGGACAGTCTGGCCAGGTTTCACATTTAATAAGGTAACCACCTCATCAAGCTCTGCATGGAGTCAGCCCAAGAGGTCACAAGACCATTGGGAGACACCATGAAAATAACATGGAGAAAGGGGGCATGGCACGATGCCTCCCAGGAAACTGTGAAGGGAGGCTGAGAAAGAGGCTGAAGTATGGTAGCTGCCTCCTGCATTGGAACACGTGTTTCTTATCCTGTCGACCTTTCAGCTCAAGATAAACACAGATAATGGATGAGACCAACAAGGAGCAAGTGTGGAGCTGTCTATGGAAGGACTTTTTTAGTAGTGGGCAGACCATCTTGCCTGTCTGGGTAGTGAGTTTCCTGTGAGACTTGCTCTAACAGGGGACAGGTTGTTAATTACCTCGTGATGTTGCAGGGGTAATTCAAAGAAGCAGCAGTTGGATAGGGGGACCAGTTAAGTACTATGAAGTCTGGCTTTCCACTTAGGGGAAGACACATTGAGGTGAAATGCTGACTCAGCAGAGGTTAGTCATGGTAGATGAGGGAGCACCCTTCTATCAGAGGGAACTGCAAATATGGATCCTAGGACATTTGGATCCTTGCTCTGGGAATTGTGAAAAGACAAGAAGGGGAGTAATTAAAGTAAGGCTGTAGAGAGAGAGAGAGGAGGAGGAGGAGGAAGAAAAGAAGAAGAAGAAGAAGAAGAAGAAGAAGAAGAAGAAGAAGAAGAAGAAGAAGAAGAAGAAGAAGAAGAAGAAGAAGAAGAAGAAATTGGCTCACAATCATGATAGCTAAATCTCAACTGCAGGAAGAAAGAGAGAGGGGAGGAGACAGAGGAGAGAGAGAGAGAGAGAGAGAGAGAGAGAGAGAGAGAGAGAGAGAGAGAGAGAGAGAGAGATGGGGGCATAGACAATTCCAAGATTTAGAAAATTCCAAAAGCCAGGAAGCCTTTGTGGGGTTGACCAGGGCCATACTGTCTGAGGAATTCATTGTTTCCCACTCCTATAGATTTAAAATGTCTGTCTATGTGATGTTGATCATGGCTCCTCATCCTTGTGGAGATACAGAAATGACACACAGACGTGAAGATGCAGGAATGATCTATAGGATCGAGGTTAATAGGCCATAGGGATGAATCTGGTAAACCCTTTGCCCAGAGAGGGAGGAGAGTCACCGACAGTGTTACACGCCCCTCAGGGAACAGCAGGGACATTCAAAATTCCTGTAGTTGTTTACCTTAAATGAAACATCAAAATGTGTATCAAATGTTGATGCCACATAGGATGTTATTTCTCTTTGGGTGTTCTGGGATAATACAGCCTGATCCTATCAACACTATCTTGTATAGCTTTGAATTTTGTGCAGAAAAGTCTCAAAGTTAAAGTAGTATCTACTCCTAAGTGGTAATGTCATACAATTCTTAAACATCCACATTCGTGCAGAAGTGAGGATTATCCATGGGTTCAGTTATTAAGTGTAGGAATGGGATCCAAGCACCTAATGTACCTTCTAACTGGCTTTCCTAGTATTTGTGAGAGTGTCTGTGGAGGTCAGTCCCATGCTACATGCTGGGTCTCATAGATCAACAGCCCTCTGGTGTGTGTGTGTGTGTGTGTGTGTGTGTGTGTGTGTGTGTGTATGTGTTTCAAAGTTGGCTTTTAAGCTAGGAGTATTGTTGCCTTGTAATGTCATTCCATTAGTCCAGTTAGTGAGCAAGCTTTATTTCTTGGATTAAAACCAAGCAAGTTCAGTATGGTGGCTCTATTGCACACAGTATATGTGTAGGTGGAGATCTTTTCTCAATCATATCTATATCTATATATATGTATATAGATATATATGTATGTATATGTGCGTGTTTGTTGTGTGTTTATCTCATCCCCCTTGATTACTGTACTTAAATCTCTGTCTAAACCTTTGATAATAAACTTCAACTGTCCTTTAAAAACAAAAAGCCAAATTCACATCAGGGATATTTGAATAAGCCTCTTCACATTTGGTTTATCTTGGATTATTAAACTATAATCATACATTTGCATAATGTATGATTTAGGAATTAGAATATAATCTAAAGACTCTACTGCTCAGAAGCCGCTCTAAGGCCAGCGTACATGTTTCTTGCCTCTGAGAACTTAATGAGCTTCGTGTTTTCTCTGACTGCAGTCTCACTGCAACTTGCTTTCCCCATTCGCTAGTTCTTTCCAGGCTAAAGGACACAGGAGGGGTCTGAATCAATTTTATAAAACTACAATCGATATTTTGGGAAGCCTTGTGGCTGTTGTCTTTAATTAAAATCTTGAGATACGTTGCCGAGAGTATGATTTTATATGACAGAAAAACAGAAAGAAAAAGAAAAGAAAAGAACTGAAAATACTTTTTTATTTTTTGTGACTCAGCCTGGCTTTTCTGAATTCCAGCGGTTATGGTTTAAACTTTAAATCAACAGAGAAAAATCCTTCCAGTGTTTTATGCTTTGTGATTTCTCAGAAGCACATATATGTACCTGTCAGGATTGCCAGGAGAAAGGATATGGTTTACCCCTTTGGGGCTGATTTGGCTTTTCCAAACTCTGATCTTGGACCTGCAGAGGTTTTAGTGGGAGCCTCCCCCTTGTCACCATGATCACCAGTCTCCAGGGAGGAGATTTGGGCCACTCAGGAGGGCGGACCCTGTACCCCCACCCCAGCTCAGATCAGGCAAACAGGAGCACAGTGTGAACCCTTTCAGGCTCCCGCCAGGTAGCCCTGTGCCCCACAGCGCGACTCTCCTACCTGCAAGTCCCCAGGCAGCCAACAGCAGAAGCAGCCTAGGCAGCAGCAGCAGTGGCTGCAGGGCCAGGTGGCCTGGCGCGGGGTCCCGAGACCATGTATGGGCGGTCAGCTCAGGTCACATCTCAGGAACGCGACGTGGGCTCCCCAGGGCTCCTCTCCAAGCGCGAGACCCGGGACGGTTGGAGCCCAGAGTCCACTGTGCTCAACCGGCTTCCCCCGCAGGGGTCCGCGCCAGGGAGGCTGTCTGGGTTTCAGTTCCCAGTCCACAGGCTTCAAGGGGCGATGGAGGTCAGCGTGGATAAGGACTCTGCCCAGCACAGCAGAGTCTCATCAGCCGCTTGAAAGGTCAGGTTTCATCCTGGAAGAAGAAGAAGCTGGAAGGCTGAAAAAGGTACCAATTTCTCAACATACTGTTGGGCATGCTGCCTTACCTTGGTCGCGATTTCCTCCCCACACCCCTAAGTCAGGTGTCTTTGCATTTAAAGAAGAGCAGAGACAACCTCAAAACAAAATAGAAATCTCCCAAACCGGACAGGGCCATCCCCCAATGAAGAGAGAAAAAAGGAAACACTTGGAAACACTGAGACAAATATCTGCAAGCAGATCTCAGGGCTCGTCCTTTCTAGGTAGTTGTAAATATTAAGCACAACGAGAAAATAAACAAATTAACCGTTTACTTCAGGCATGTTCTCTATTTCCTTCATAGACTTCGGGTGCAAACGCACAAATAACGAGAAATAACTGTGAAATTGGAACAACAGACCTTAAGAGGAAAGGTGTTTCAGTAACTAAAAGAAAACAGACAAACGGCCCGTTTTTGTGGTGGAGGCCTTTAGAGATGCAACCATTTTTAGAGTGCCTTACACTCCTGTGTTCTTCTGTCTGGAAGAGAAGTAAGTCTTGGGTTGGGGATGAAGGCTTCTAGAAGGAGGGTTAGAGCAAGTCCTGCTTCTCAGTTGCGCTTCTAGTTCTCACCGCTAGGGGGCACTGGAGGAGGAGGGACAGGACCTGCTTGCTGCTTACTTGCTGTTCTCTTAGTAATTCCTGGACTCATCCCATCTTAGTTCCAGCAGCCTTTGGTCCTAGTTTCCAGCGTCTTCGTCTATGCGAAGGGTTTGCCTCCTTGGCCGGACCCAATTCTCATGGGTCCGAATCTCCATTTAGTGAACTTCCTTGACCATCTATGTAGTCAGGGCTCCCTTTTGTTTCTCCAGCCCTAAGAGTGGGAATTGCAGTCAGTATATACTAGTTTCCACCTTCGGCTTCTTTTTCAGCCATCAGTTCTCTGACATCTGCCTGCTAAGATACCTGTTAAATTTCTTGACTTTCCTCCGCAAACTAGACTCTTACTGATTCATATGTAATTCCTGAAAACTGTAAGAAGACAGTGTGATAGCAATATATTTTTATATCAGTGTTAGGACTTGTGTGCATTTCTGTTTAAATATGACCCATTCATAGCCTTAAAGGGGCTAGCTCCAGCAGACATATACCTTGATTTCTCAACTTAAACACATTGATTGGGAGAGTGTCTACAGCCTGCTCTCTTAGGCTAGCGATTGGGAGACAGCCAGACCCTGCCCTCTCTGGTGGCCAATCCGGAATTCCCTTGGAAGGACTGATCTTTCTTCAGTACCAGACTCCTCCTGTCCTCAGGAAGGCTCAGACTCACTAGGTTCGAACTCTCCTCTCCAATCAATGGGAAACATCGCAGTTTACCATGCACCAGAGAGGAGAGTTTCACGTCTTGTATTAAACCTGTCACCCAGAGCTCATCTTAGGGTACTTCTTTAGCGTCTTTTAGTATTTTTGTGGTGTTTGCCCTTTGTACTCATACGTTCTAATTTCCAAGAGTTATTCAGTGTGAGAAACCATCCATCCGAGGTGAAATAAACTCCAGTGTATCCTCCAAAGATCTGAGAATTAACAGAATTATATAGGTATTTTCTTCAACTTAACCATAATAAAAAGAGGGTGTTACCATTTATCACCGTGAAATCTTGTGAGACGAATGGACTAAGTGTTTCTGGGTTTTCTATAAAACAAAACAAAAAACAAAAAGAGCCTCATGACCTAGTTAGCATCACTCCAAAATCCCACTTCCATCACTACCACCACACACACACACACACACACACACACACACACACAGAGAGAGAGAGAGAGAGAGAGGGGGGGGGAGAGACAGAGACAGAGACAGAGACACTAACAAAATATACATTTTCCTATTCCATTTTAAATACTAAGTAGTTTCCAGGCATGGCTTTGCTTTGTCAACTTGACAGAAATTGGGAAGAAAGTCTCAAATCAGGAATTGTCTGCATTGGGTTGATCTGTGGGCATATCTGTATGGGATTGTGTTAAGATAATTGATATAGTAGATCCAATCCACTATGGGCAGTACCATTCCCTATGCAGTGTGTTCAGTGCTGTGTAATAGCAGAGAACTTCAGTTGATACAAGCACGTATGCATATACACATTGTTTACTGTCATCTTTCTGTTGTGGATGTGGTGAAACTTGCATTAAAAGTTTCTACCTTGACTTCCCCATGGTGATGGATCTTAACTTTGAATTGTGTGCTGAAATAAATCCCACAACCAAGCTGCTTGTTGCCAGGGTATATTATCACAGCCACTGAAGTGAAACTAGAGTACCTGGTATGATATATAATATTGATACTAGGAAGTTAGTGATTGCTTCAATTGAGTCAGATACTAAGTAAGGAGTTGACATGTGCTAACTCCTTTAAAGCCAAGAATCCCATGAAGTAGTTTTATTCCCCGAGTTTCAAGGAAAGCAGACAGGCTTGAACATGTTCCTTCTTTAAGAGCAAGAGGAGTGGAACTGGATGGAGTTCTCCTTACTCTATTCTCAAAGTCTGTTTCTTTAACAGTTTTCTTCTTTGCTGCTTACATTTAAGAAAATGAAGTGAATAACCTTGGAGTTTGAACCATGTAGACGAACAAGTCAATTGAAATGCCTATACTTGTTAATTTATGGTTTTAGATTGTACACTGCATAGTGAATGGGAGAAAAATGCTCATTCCTGAAAATCAAGTATAGCCAGAGGCAGGTCTGTACGAATGTGACTACTTTTAAAGTCAACTTGCATGGGCAGTAGTTACAGGAGAAACTTGGTGAGATTGAGTTATTTGTAACAGGTGGAGGGCGGGGTACAAATGCAGAGGAGAGAGTCTTAGGGAAGTGGTCAATAAGTATCCAGGCCAGATGTGGTCCCCAGGGTCTTTTCAGGGTCTTATCATCTGTTATGTGTGGAATTCAGAGAGTCCTTGCAATGTTTCTGCATTATACCATCAACCTAAATACAAATTTAATCTAACACCTAAAGTTATATAAGTCCTTTCCCTCCAACTCTTTCAGAAAACCAATGTATTTAATCACTTCTCTTTTGGGGAATAGGCTATGCTTTTCTTAATAGAGTAATTCTTGGATATGCTCAGTGGTAGAGCACTTGATTAGCTTTTTCCCCCTTTTTTTAAAAAATGAATATCGTTTTCATTTATATTGCCAATGAGAAAACTTTTCCCATTTCCCTTCTCCCAAAAGACCCAAAACCCCTCCTGCCGCCCCCTGCCTTCACATATATGCCCCTCTGCCCGACACACTCCCACCAATCCCCCTTGGTTTGCCTTTGTTGGGGCATCTATTGAGCCTTTACCTGACCAAGGATCACTCCTCCTACTGATGCCCAACAAGGCCTTTCTCTGCCACATTTTTGGGTGGAACCATGTGTATCCCTTGGTTGATGGTTCAGTCCCTGGGAGTCTTGGTGCATCTGGGTGGCCTAAATCATTATTCTTCCCATGGGGCTGTAAACCCCTTCAGCTCCTTAGGACCACCCTCCAGTTCCTCCATTGGGGACCCCTCGCCCAGTCCAATAGTTGGTTGCTAGCTTCTGCCTCTGTATTTGTAAGGCTCTGTCAGGGCCCCTCCAGAGACATCCATGGCATGCTCCTTTTGGTATATGCTTCTTGTTGTCGTATTGGGGTTTGGTGACTTTATAGGATGAATGCCTAGGTAGCTCAGTCTCTAGGTGGCCCTTACTTCAGCCTCTGTCTCCCTTATTGCTCCTGTGAGCATTTTGTTCCCTTTCTCAGAGGAACCAAAGCACCCTCACTTAAGTCCTCCTCCTTCTTGAGCTTCCGGTGCTGGGTAAATTGTAACGTGCTTATTTTGTAACATTCTCTTTTGGAGGCACTCAGAGCTATGAGTTTTCCTCTTAACACTGCTTCCATTGTGTTCCATAAATTTTGGTATGATGTGCCTTCATTTTCATTAAATTCTAAAAAGTCTTTAATTTCTTTGTTTCTTCCTTGACCAAGGTATCGCTGAGAAGAGTCTTATTCAAAGTCCATGTGTGTGTGTGTGTTTTCCATTGCTTATGTTTGAGCTTAAGACCAGCCTTAGACCGTGGTGATCTGATAAGATACATGAAATAATTTCACTATTTCTCTATCTGTTAAGGCCTGATATGGTCAGTTTTGGAGAAGGTACCATGAGGTGATGAGAAGAAGGTATATTCTTTTGCTTTAGGGTGGAATGTTTTATAAATATCAGTTATATCCATTCGGTCCATAACTTCAGTTAGTTTCACTGTATCTCTGTTTATGTTGCGATTCCATGATTTGTCCGTTTTTGAGAGTAGGGTGTTAAAGTCTCCCACTATTATTGTGTGGGGTGCAATGTGTGCTTTGAGCTTTAGTAAAGTTTCGTTTATGAATGTGAATGCCCTTGCATTCAGAGCATAGATGTTCAGAATTGAGAGTTCATCTTGGTAGACTTTTCCTTTGACAAGTTATGAAGTGTCCCGCCTTATCTCCCCTTATCTTTTTTAACAACTTTTGGTTGAATGTCCATTTTATCTGATATAAGAATGGTCACTCCAGCTTGTTTCTTGAGAACATTTGCTTAGAAAATATTTTTCCAACCTTTGACTCTTAAATAGTGACTGTCTTTGTCACTGAAGTGGGTTTCTTGCATGCAGCAAAACATTGGGTCCTGTTTATGTATCCAGTCTGTTAGTCTGTCTTTTTATAGGGGAATTGAGACTGTTGTTATTAAGAGATATTAAGGAAAAGTGATTGCTGCTTACTGTTATCTTCTTAGTTAACGGTGAAATTCTGGTTGTATAGCTATCTTCTATTGGGTTTGTTGAAACATTACCTTATTGATTTTTCTATGGTGTGGTTTGCTGCCTTGTATTAGTGTTTTCCAACAATTATCCTTTGAAGAACTGGATTTGTGGAAAGATACTGTGTCAATTTGCTTATATCCTGGAGTGTCTTGTTTTCTCCATGTATGGTAATTGAAAATTTTGCTGGGGATAGTAGTCTGGGCTGACATTTATGTTCTCTTAGGGTCTGTATAACCTCTGTCCATGGCTCTTCTGGCTTTCATAGTCTCTGGTGAAAAGTCTGGTGTAATTCTGATAGGTCTGCCTTTATATGTGACTTGACCTTTTCTCTCACTGCTTTTAATATTCTTTTTTGTTTAGTGCATTTGGTGTTTTGATTATTATGTGACAGAAGGAATTTCTGCTCTGGTCCAATCTGGAGTTCTGTAAGCTTCTTGTATGTTCATGGGCATCTCTTTCTCTAGGTTAGGGAAGTTTTCTTCTATAATTTTGTTGAAGATATTTACTGGCCTTTTGAGATGTAAATCCTCACTTTCTTCTATACCTATAATCATTAGATTTGGTCTCTCATTGTGTCCTGGATTTCCTGGATATTTTGTGTTAAAAACATTTTGCATTTTGCATTTTCTTTGACTGTTGAGTCAATGTTTTCTATGGAATCTTCAGCATCTGAGATTCTTTCTTCTATCTCTTGTATTGTGTTGCTGATGCTTGCATCTATGACTCCTGAATTCTTCCAAGGTTTTCTATCTTCAGAGATGTCTCACTTTGTAATTTCTTTATTGATTCTATTTCCAGTTTTAGATTCTGGATAGTTTTGTTCATTTCCTTCACTTGTTTGTTTGTTTTTTCCTGAAAATCTTTAAGGGATTTTTGTGTTTCCTCCTTAAGTGTTTCAACCTGTTGACCCATGTTCTCCTGTGTTTCTTTTAGGGATTTTTTTGATTCCTTTTTTTAGATTCTGGATAGTTTTGTTCATTTCCTTCACTTGTTTGTTTGTTTGTTTTTTCCTGAAAATCTTTAAGGAATTTTTGTGTTTCCTCCTTAAGTGTTTCGACCTGTTGACCCATGTTCTCCTGTGTTTCTTCTAGGGATTTTTGTGATTCCTTTTTAAGGGCTTCTGCATGTTGACCCATGGTCTCCCATAATTCCCTATGGGATTTTTGTATTGCCTCTTTAAGGGCTTCTACCTATTCACCCATGTTCTTGCATATTTCTTTAAGAGATTTTTGTGTTTCCTCTTTAAGGGTTTCTACCTTTTGTTCCATATTCCCTTGTATTTCGTTAAGGGATTGTTGTGCTTTTACCTGTTGACCTATGTTCTCCTGCATTTCTTTAAGGGAGTTATTTATGTCCTTCTTGAAGTCCTCCATCAGCGCTATGAGATGTGATTTTAAACCTATTTCTTGCTTTTCTGATGTGATTTAGTATGGAGGATTTCCTGTTGTGAGAGAACTGGCTTCTGATGGTGCCATGTTGCCTTGGTTTCTGTTGGTAATGATGTTGTGTTTGCCTTTGTCCCTCTAGTTATCTCTGCTGCTAGCTGGTCTTGCTGTCTCTATCTTCTCTGTTCTGCAGGCCTGTGCTTCTGCACTCCTGGGATTCTCTTTCTGTCCAGTGCCCTGCAAACAGCTGATTCTCCAGGAAGAATCAGGTGATGGGATCTCCCCTCTGACTGACTTGGCTAAGGTCAAATGTGTTAAAGGCTGCTAGTTCTCTAATGATCTTCTGCTAATGGATCTTGGATGTCCTGTTGATGCTGGTTCTCGAATGCCCCACTTCGGCCTGTTCGAATGCCCTGCTGCTGCCAGTTCTCAAGTGACCTGCTCCTGCCAATACTCAAATGCCCTGCTCCTGTCAGTTCTCCAATGCCCTGCTCCTGTCGATTCTCTAGAGAGTATCAGGAAGTTGGGCCCTCTCTGTGCCAGATGTGGCCCAGGTTTACCATATCTGATGGAAACGAACAGTGACTGGGGAGGAGGGAAGGGTAGAAGGGGTGTAGGGGAGTTGTGATCTGGAGGTTGCTGGGTAGTAGGTCCCAGAGCAGAGCAGCTCTTTGTGTCTAGGGGGTGGGCAGTGATTCTTACCTAATGCCATGCTCCTGTTGGTTCTCGAGAGAGTATAAGCTTTTTTGGCCCTCTCCATGCCAGATGTGGTACAGGTCTGCCACATCCCTCAGAAAAGCTTGATTAGGTTTTATAAAGCCTTCTGCTCAATCCCAGCCCTGAAAGAGAGTTGTAACTTGAAGCATAACATACAAAGAGAAAACAGAGCAAAGTAGTTGTAGTTCTCCAAATCCTCACAAACTGAACTTGCTGCTAAGCATTGTAGAAGGCCATGCAGAGCCAAAATAATGTTTCCACAGCAAATATCCAGTTAACAGTGCTCATCTTTGAATAATTCAGCGGATTCTCTCACATCTGGCTTCTTTCATTTAACTTTACTCTTACAAAGGTATGGTGTTCTGAATAAGAATGACCCTATAGGCCCCAGGGAGTGTTACTATTAGGAGGTGTGGCCTTGTTGGAGTAGGTGTGGTGTTATTGGAGGAAGCGTGTCACTGGGGGGAGGACTTTGAGGTTTTCAAGGCTCAAGCCAGGCCTAGTAGCTCACTGTCTCTTCTTGCTGTCTGCTGATCCAGTTGTAGAACTATCAGCTCCTTTTTCAGCACCACATCTGCCTGAATCCCACCATGCTTCCTGCCATGATGATAATCAACAGAACTTCTGAATGGTAAGCCAGCTCCAAGGACATGTTTTCCTTTGTAAGAATTGCATTAGTCACGATGTCTCTTTACAATAACAATATCCCAAGTAAGACAAAATGTTACTCACAGGGCTCTAGAGATGTCCCTCTGGTTAAGAACCCTTGCTGCTTCTATCAGCTTTGGTTCCTGGCACCAGCACGGCAGCTCACTATTATCTCTGATTCTTGGGGTTCTGGCACCGTCTTACAGCCTTCATGGGCACCAAGTATACATCTAGTACAATACATTCAGGCATGCATGCATTCAGATGCATAAAATTAAAATAAATAGCATTGCAATTTTTTGACAAACTACAAACTTCCTGTGAAGCATCATGGAGGTTACATATATGAGTTCTATATTGAGGCTGATGAGTTATATAATTAGGAGATGCTTGAGCTGTTCCCTTGCATGAACAATAACTGAATACTCAGAAAGACAGAAACCATGGAGATAGTAAAAATAACAGCTTGGTTCATATAGTATAGGTGATACCTAAGGCTAGAATTCCTCTAAAAGGCTTCTGGTTTAGGCATTTTATAGGGCCCCTGTGTCCTCCCTTCCCTTAGAGTTTCAGCTCCCACACTGAGTCTCATAATGTCTTCTGGGAATAAGAAGGCTTATGTCAGGAAGCCTGTTGTCACTTTTCTAGTCCACCTGTGTCCATCTAAACTGCCTTCATGCCCCATCTCAGAGACTGACACTAAGTGTTGTCAGGAAAGGGGGTGATGATCACATTAGCTGCTTCATGCTGTGAGGGGGCATAGTCCATGGGAGTGTCAGTCCAAGAGAGGGGGGACACCCATGAGGAGTTCTGGAACTGGTCCTATTTTGACACACAGTATATATCTGAGGCTCCATTTAAAGGGCCATCTGTAGAAGTAGAAGGGCTGAAGGGGGGGGGGGAGGAGAAAACTAGAGGACACTGCATAACAAACAAAATAGGTGACTGTTTCCTGAAGTGTTGCCTGTAGTAGCAACTGGTCGAAGGCTGGTCTGAAGAGTGATGAACCCAGGATCTGCTTTCAGACACTTTGGTAGCTCTTGGGATGACCAGACACACACTGAGGTCTTTTTCACATGGCTTCTAAAGAGGGAGAAAGAAAATCAATTTAACCTAAGAATCAAATGACAGTTAAAACCAGGGGGATTATCTCTCTTGGTTGCAGGTAGATAATGCAGTGCTGAGTTGTGCCAAGGTCATGACATTCTATATCTGGGCAGCATTTTTCTTATCAAGAAGAAAACCACTATTGAGAAATGGTTGTCTGAACAACATCTCATGTGGTCTTAAACCTAATGTCTAGGGAGTATGGTCTTTTAAACTGTTCAAAAAATACACCAATCATTTTAATTTTTTGTTATAATTTTCTGCTGGGTGTTTGAGACAATTCAGGTGGACAAAATTAACTATATTTATGTGTTTTGAATGTCAAGTCTGGTAGAAGATATGATCCTTGGGGGTTATTTGAGCTTGAGAGCATCTAAGCTTCTTTTACAACTGAGCTCATTCTATGTGAGGATAATTCTAAGTCCATGCTTAGCCATGTCTTTCCTTTGGAGGAAAGATCCATAGAGGGTCCTGTATGGACTGTCCTCTTGTAGAGTGGACAGTGGTTAGAAAATACCAGGTGGAGTCTCACGGCCTCCCTGAACAACAGAAACGGTGATTCCTCCCACACAAATAACACTTTATAAGAGATACCTGTCAATCCTACTTGACCTTGGAGACTAAGGAGGAATATATTGTTCTTTTTAATCAAAGTTGATTTGATTTGAATTGATTCAATGGTTTTCTGGTTCTATACTTCTGGAATAAGAAAGAATTGCACTTGTGTTTAATCGTATGAGAGTCCACATCCGAAACTATCTAGACATAACTAGATATAAGTCAGTGTACTTCAAGAACGTAATCATGAACTGTCTATATCCAAAACATTAGTAAAAATAACTATATAAAGCAAATATAAAAATGTACCTGAAACATGCCTTGTACTTCTTGTCATCGTAGGGTTGTCCTCATTCTTTTGGGGAAATACCTTCGTCCGACTGGTTGTGTCAGTGACATGCAGCAACACATGGCCCGGATGCATGCTGAAATTCTCTTCTTCCATTTCTCAGAGCACCTTGGCTGCGCGGATCTTGGAAGTAAAGGTCTCCTTCTTTCTGGGTCACTTGAGGCCTTTTCGGCCTGAAAGATAATGCAAAAGCTGTTATCTAGTACCTCTATCACTTCTACCACAGTGTGAGTTCCTAAACAAACACAAGGGGCTGTCATTGATCTTTGGTGACGGCTCCCCTAGGGGGGCACCTTCGTGGGTGGAAGAGGGACATTTGTCTCCCCACTTTGTTTTAGACAATGTTTTCCTGTAGATGAGACTAATATCTTAAGGAAAGGTTTCCTGGCCCTTCTTCTGGGCGGCAGAGGGAAAATGCTAGGATCTGCTGTTCAAGGGAAAGGTGTCACTCCTGGATTAATTAAATTTGTTTGGATATAGTTGCCATAGTCCTGACATGCCTAGGTTTTCATGAGGTAGTAGGTAGCCATAGTTTCATTAAACTATGTTTTAATGATTCTCATATTTCCTGCGAATGAAACCCACTACTTTCCATGGCCCCTCTTATGTCAGGTTCTGTGAAGGTAGTGTCTCTGTTGGAATGAAATGTGAAAGTCTTGAAACCATGGATGGCTAAGGAGGTCTTGTACCTTTGTCCACTGCGTTGCATTGATAGTTAATAAGAGGCTTATCATGCTCCTTAAGTCTTTAGAGAGATTGCAAGGTATTTGGTATTTTCCTTGCATTACTTTAGTGCTCAATCCAGACAGGGTTCCTGCTCTAAATGGAAGCAATCCAGTAGTCATGTAGTATAAAATGATGTTCAAGCAATTGTCCTGACATGCCTGGGTTTTTAATAAGTGGTAGGTAACCAGAGTTTCATTGAACTATTTTTGTTTAATGATTCTCTGATGTCCTGCGAATGAAAGCCAATGTTTTCCATGGACTCCATTATGTCAGGGTCTGGGAAGCTGGTACCTCTGTTGGAATGTAATGTGAAAGACTTGCTTCATGCTCCTTAAGTCTTTAGAGAGATTGTAAGGTATTTGGTATTTCCCTTGCATTACTTTAATGCTCAATTCAGACAAGGTTCTTGTTCCAAATGGAAGAAATCGGGTCATTGTGTAGTATAAAATGACACCTAGGCCTACATGTCTACTTTGGGGACATCATAGGCTATGCCTCCAAAGATCTCTGGAGCATTGAACTGCAAAGCTGCACACAGTCTTTCCAGTTTTTGCTCAGGCGTGAATCTGGCATCTAAGCTGAAAGCCAATAATTGTAGCCTTTCCTTGCTCATCCACTATGACACTGTCAGGCTTTAAGTCTCTGTGAACCACACCTTCACCGTGACAGTAGCCTATAGCACTGAGGAACTGAACAAATATGCTCCTAGCTTCATCTTCCTTCAGACATCCAGAGTCCCGGACTCATTTAAGTAGCTCTTCTCCTCTGGCAACTTCCATTATTAAATAAATCGTGTGTTCTGTCTCTATAACTTGTAAAAGGGAAACAATATTTGGGTGTCTTAGCATTTTCATGATTTAGACTTCCAGCATTGTTGACTCCAACCACTTCTCCCTCTTCAGGAGAGCCTTGAAAGCAACTGGGGTACCTTTTAGGTGGTGGGAGCATAGTCTCATGTCGGAAGTGTCACTCTCTCCCAAGGCCTCAAACATTGTGTACTGCAACATGAACACATCCTCACTGAACATGCTGACCACAGTGTCAGGCTCTGATAACTCTGACTCATTGTCTGAATACATGGTTGGTAGCAATGCAACTGCCCAAAAAATTGATGCCTGGGTAAAAAGGAAAGGAGATATAAAGAAACTTACTGAGACATGAGGGATGAGAGTAAGAAAATCACTGGGATCCAAAGTAAAAGCAAAGGACAAAGTGAAAACCACTGAGACAAGAAGCTTTAACCTATGTGCAGAGCCTTCTTGGGGTGCTGTGCTGCCTGGAAGGAACTTGACATTGACCAGGGACATGGGCTTCAGGCAGGAATCTGACATTTGGGCATTAGAGGGACGTAGGTTATGGCAGGAATGTTTAACTTAGAGTGGAACAAGAGAAGCAAGCTTCAGGCAAGATTCTGGGCTTGGACAAGGAAGCAGGCTCAGGTGTTTTGGTCATTCTGACAAAGGGAAACAAGTGTCACAGAACTTTGCTTATTGCCTTGACAATTTTGTGTTTACTGTCTTGCTTGTTCTTCATTGTACTACTATTGATCTTAATTCCTGCATGTAATTAAATTGGTACAAAAATGGATTGAGAATTATTAAACCTGCCTTCAGTCTCAGAATTGACTGAGGTCATACTGCAGTTTTGTCTAATTGTCTCTTTCTTTTCAATCCTCACTCCTGCACTGGAGAACCTGTTGACTGAGTGAGCGGGCTTGGTCAGGTGACACCTTGTGAGAACCCTGTCAGAAACAGCAGGCCAGTTCCCCTCAACCCAGAATGGGGGCTCAAAGCTGGACTGAAACTTTGCATTCTGCCCAGGACTGCCTGGGGGAGGATAAGGCCTATACAGAAGCAGCCTGCCTAGGTTGAGGCCAGAGAGGGAAGTGACTCAACAAAAAGACAAAGCCAGGAAACACCACAACTGCTTCAAGGTGGGCAGGACAGGGCCAAATTGCAGAGACAACCTCCCTTCTCGAGGTGACCAATAATTTTAAATGTTGCTTAGGGTAACCAGTCACAGTTGTCCAACTTAGGGGACCCCTGAACTCCCTGCCAAAATGTTCATAAAAAGGGTAGTCTTAGTGAGCTCAGGATCTCCTGCCTGTGTGCTGAGGGAGCCCCGTGTACACTGGAACAATAAACCTCTTGCAGATTGTAGTGATTCTGGTTTCTGTGGCCTTATTGAGTGTGGCGGTGTCTTCCGACAGACTCTTACATATGATTCATTGCCCGGGAAGTTTCCCTCCTCAAGCCCCAGACGCAGTGTATGGGGAGGTTTACTCAAGCAAGGTAATGTGGGATACATGTCTGTCATTTTTGTCTGTGTGTTTGTGTTGTGTGCCTCTTTCTTTTTTTCTCCTAAAGGCCACATTTGGTCTGTAGTTTTGGTTTTGATATGTAGTTGCCAGAATGGCCGTCAGACTTGCCAGAATGCTGTGGCAATATTGGGGGACTGGGAGGACCCTCGGGTCTCCCGCTGGGAGAAAGAATCCAATAGGGTTCTTCTCCATCTGGGCAAAGGGGGATTCTGCCTTTGGCCATCTGAGTCTGTTTTTGTAGTTGCCAGAATGGCAGGCAGAGGTGCTGGAATGCTGTGGGGACTTTGGGGGGACTGGGAGCATTTTCTGGTTTCCCACTGGGAGAAAGAATCTGATAGGGTTCATCTCCATCTGGGCAAAGGGGGATTCTGCCCTCAGCCATCTGAGTCTGTTTTTCTTTTGTGGTGGTTGCTGGGCGGTTGTTTTTTACTGTCTTAGTGTCCTCTGTTTTGTTTTTGGACTTGGACTGATGACTGTTTGAATCCATGGGACAGGCTGCTTCTACTCTGACTCTGACAAATCTTTAGGACTGGGTTTGCAAGTCACTCAGACCAAGGCCCACATATCATTGTCTGGGAGGACTTAGCCACCTTTCTGCCCTCCTGGGCCCATTGCTTCTTTTCCTCCACAGGGCCTCTGCTGTTGGGGACTTATGCTCTCCAGGAGACCCCCAAGGGACAGTCTTATCAGATCCTGATGCCGATCTCCTCCTTTTAGACCCTTCTCCCTACCCTCCTTCTTTGAATTCACAGAGGACACCACCCGCCCCTTCAGCCCCATCTTCTAAGGCTGGTTCTGGACCAGCTATGGGGACTGGAGTTGACAAGTTGCCCCCACCTCTGGCCCCTGCAGTGACATTTCCCCTCAGAGCATACATACGCCTCACAGCAAGAATGGCAACCGAGCTCTTATGGATTCCGTCTCTGACACCCTGAGTGGAGCTACAACTCCCCTGAAGGTAACTGGATCCTTGTAAGTACAAGCAGTTACATATTTATACAAGTGTGCTTACTGCTCTGTGCATTGTCTGGCTTTGGTGCACCAATTTGCCAATTTGTGTCTGTCTCTCTTTCGTTCTTTGAATGTTTTATGTTTCATGTTTAAAAAAAAATGGTAAAACTTCATCTGCTGGTGACCTGTTCAGTCTCAGTTTACACGGCAGGGGTTGATTTAAAGTGCCTCACGTTAAACTTGGAGTAAAAAGCTGCTTTTAAAAGAGCGAGCAGCATCTCAAATTCTAGGGCAAATGGGTTGATGGTTATTTTTCCTAGAGAAATCTCTACAATTGTGATTATCGGTTCAAAGTACTTTTTTCTCTTGAAATTACAGCTAGAAAAAAATTGGTTTGATTTTATAGGATTCCTGTCGTCACTTTATTTTTATGTCTAATTGGTCTTAAAGGTATAAGTTTTTGGATGTCTTGACTATAAAATATTGGCTTATAAGTTATTGAGCATGATTTAAAAGGTATAATGTTGGTAACAAAAAGTTAGTTTAAAACTGGTAACTCAGGGTTGGAGCTAGCAGGAGTGACCAAGACTGACAGGAATGCCAGCAGACGCTCTCTGCCACACCTCTCTCACTGAAGGGACAATCATGGAAGTCTCGAGACCAAAAAGCACTGTAAAGGCCCTGCCACTGTCCATTCAGTCCTATTTCTATTCCCTCAGAACATCATGTGTCCTCCAGGGGCCTTGCCTCAGCACATTGAGTCTGTCTTAGCAACACTCCCTGTAAGTCTGTATCAGCTGACATCACTCTGCCAATTGGCCCAAGTCTGAGGAAGTGGCAAGAAGCCACCAGAACACCACCAGAAAGTTTTTGGTGCATTTCTCTCTATGGAGTCATGACAAATGGAGCTCAGCTAGGCAATGTAAGGTGAACCAATACATGCGTGTGTTTAGAGGAGAATCCTCTCTCATGCATCTTTTCATATGCTTGATTTAGCAAAGCTTCCTTTCACCTGTGTCTGCTTCAGACAACACTCCTTCCATGTCTGTTCCAGCAAAACACCGTCTACCACAACTGACTTTCCAAAGAAACCATGACTTCCTACTTCATTTATAGCTCTAAGTATATGGGGGCTTTCTAGGCCCAGTTCATTTGACATGATTCACTAAATACCATGTGGCTGGCTGCAGAGGAAAATGTTGGGTGTGGTCTGCTTCTGGGATGGTACCATGTGGTGGATATGGCCTCTGAACTATCAGTCTTCTGCAATAACCAATTTGATTGCGGTTTGAAACAAGGAACAAATATTTCATCAGGTCCTTAAAACATTCATTTTAGCATACTTTTATGATTTTTTCTTACAACACGTTATTAACACACCAGTATATTTATTGGAGAATGTTAAAAGTTTTCGTGGAGATGAGAAAGGGTGATTCTACATTAATGTTCCCTTTGCCAAGGAATGGCAGTGAACACATATCATAAACAGCTGATTACAGTAGCCTTCTCTACTATCTGTAAAGTTATTTGCCTTTGCCACTTAATTTTTATCTACATGGAAAACAGAGTTTTAAGTCCTCCTGTGTCAAGCTTAAGTTGAGGTTACTATAAGATAAAACCAATTAATATATCCTAACAACCTTTGAAAATCATTGAAAATAAGCAAATTATCTTTATTTGATATTACTATCACTATTCGCAGCCTGAGCTGGAGCATCAGGTCTGGGGTGGTCCACTTCCAGAAGGTCTTGACAGCAGCAACAGCCTCCCTCCTTTCTTTGGCAGGCAGGCTTATGGGTCTGGCTCCGAAGTCTCCATTCTCCTCTGATGTTAGGTACCTTGGGTCATCAGCCAGAGAAGCAAGAGCCATTGAGAGGAAGACCGAGAAAATGTAGACCTATCTGCTGATGGGAGGAGCTTCTTGCATGTGCTGGGGTAAGGAGAGGCCAATCAGTACAAAGCTGTAAAACCCAAGGAGAACGTGAGAGGCGTGGCAAAAGTATGTGGGGTGTAACAGCATCAAATCAGGAGGCACACAACATGAAGCTAAGTCATGTGGGAACAACCTTTCAGGCAGCCACATTGGCATCCAATTCACCTTTCACCTGAATGAGCTTCACTGAGGGAAATTCTGGCTCCCCATTTCCACTATACCGTTTTTATATCACGGGAAAAACAGTAGTCAAAACTGTGGTAGATGGAAATGGACCTCCTGGTTAGATTCAGAGGATAATCTTATTCTTGGGTTACTTTGCTCTTATTTTCTCCCTGTTCTAGGAATTAAAGGACCAGCCCATTTAATTTTGACTCTTAAAATCTCAAAAAGGGTCTTGTAAACAAATATGCTTTGTTCTGAAGTTTAGGGGGAACTACACTTCAGAGGTGTGCTGGTTAGATTTTTGTTAGAGTGACATGAGCTACTATCACCTGGAACAGGAAAACTGCTGAAAAAATTTCCTTCGTCAGATTACCTGTGGGCAAGTTTGTGGGCCATTTTATTAATGATTGAAGTCGAGTGCCCAGGAACTTTACATAGGATCACCACTGTAGTTTGCAGTGTATTTGTTTGGTAATCTCTGGGTACTGATCAGTGGGGGACATGGGGCAAAGAACCAGCTTTGATTAACAAGAGAGCAGGACATTAAAGGGAAACTTCGATGAGCCAGGACAATTGCTGCAACTCATCTTTGGCTGAGGCACTTGACATGATTAAGAAGACAGAGACATCACAGAGCTAAAATCTTCTCAAAAGCAATCCCTTGGTATATCTCAAGAGAAGTCTGTTTGAATGGTGGCAAAGTCTGCTTCTCATGCTGGAAGTCAAACAAGATCTTGTGTAAGAATTTCCCGGGTGGTATTGGTTTGGGCAGCCTGAAAGCTGAGGGGTCAAAGGGGAGGTAGAAAACAGCCCCAGTTTGGTGCTGTGAGAGGCCAGAAGAGTCCATTGTTGAAGGTGTAGCCTCATTACAGTGCAGCCCTGAACACACTGGAGATGCCAAGACTCAGTGATAACCATATCAATGATAGGTGTGGACCAATTCCATCTGACAGGAGAAGACAGGATGTGTGGGCTGTGGACAAAAGAAACCCAGAGGGGGTGTGGGCCAAAACCATTTGCATCTCAGAAGATCCAGAGTCCTGTGCTTGGGACACTGAGCTGAGCCACAGGAACTGAGTTACACTAGTGGATTTTGGTTTTGATTTGATTTGATGGTTTTCTGGTTCTACACTTCTGGAATAAGAAAGTATTGTACTTGTGTTTAATTGTAGGAGGGTCCACATCCCACACTATCTAGATAGAACTAGATTTAAGTCACTGTACTTCAAGAACCTAATCATGAACTGTCTATATGCAAATATTAGTAAAAAAATAGATTTAGCAAATATAAAAATGTACCTGAAAGATGCCTTGTACTTCTTGTCATCTTCGGGGTGTCCTCTCTCTTTTGGGGGCACACCTTCCTCCGGCTTGTCGTGTCAGGTGACATGCAGCAGCAGCATAGAGTCCTGATGCAATTCGAAATTCGTTTCTTCCATTTGGCCCATCCCTGAGGCTGCGGGGGTCTTGGAGTGAACGGTCTCCTTCTTTCTGGCTCACTTGGGGCCTTTTCGAACTGGGAGCTAGAGGAGAAGGTGTTATCGAGGGTTTCGATTACTTCCACGACAGTGTAAGTAGCGATGCAGATGCAAGGGGCAGTCATTCTTCTTTGCTGACGACTGCCCATAGGGGGTGTCTTCTTGGGCGCAACAGGGGCATTTGTCTCCCCAGGACGTTGTCCAGTAGATGACACTAGTATTTTCAGGGAAGGTTCACTGGCCCTTCTCCTGGGAGGCAGAGGGTAAGTGTTAGGGTCTGTTGGTGAAGGGAAAGGTGTCACTCCTGGGTTAGTGACATCTCTTTGCACATAAGTGCCATCATCCTGATTTGCTAGGGTTTTCAATAGGTGGTATGTTGCCCTAGTTTCGTCAAACTCCTTGTGTTTTAAAGCTTCTCTTATGTCTTGGGAATGAAAGCCAATGCTTTCCATGGCCCCCATTATATCAGGGTCTGGGAATCTGGTGTCACTGTTGTAATGGAATGTCAAAGTCTTTCCCCCTTGCTGGAGCCATGGATGGCTTACGAGTTCTTGCGCATTTGGCCTCTGCCTTGGGTTGACAGTTAGCAGGAGGCTAATCATGCTCCTAATATCGTCGGAGAGATGATCCGGTGTACGATATTTTCCATTCATCACCTTGTTGCTCAGTTCCGACAGGGTTCCTCCTCCAAATGGCAGGAATCCGGTGGTCATATAATATAAAATGACCCCCAAGGCCCACATATCTACTTTTGTGCCATCGTAGGGTAGGCCTCGGAAGATCTCTGGAGCAATGAACTGGAAGGCTCCACACAGCCTTTCCAGTTTTTGTCCAGGTAGGAATGTGTCTCCGAGGCTGAAATCAATAAGTGTAGCCTTTCCATCCTCACCCACTATGATATTGTCAGGCTTTATGTCCCTGTGCACCACACCTTTACCGTGACAGTAGCCTATGGCACTGAGCAGCTGAACAAATATGCTCCTAGCTTCATCTTCTTTCAGGCATCCAGCATCCCGGACTCGTTTAAGTAGCTCTTCTCCTCTGGCAACTTCCATAATTAAGTAAGTTGTGTGTTCTGTCTCAATTATTTGCACAAGCGAGACAATGTTTGGGTGACTGAGCATTTTCATAATGTCCGCTTCGGGCACTGTTGGGTCCGACCACCTCTCCCTCAAAAGAGCCTTGACAGCAACTGGGGCACCTGTAAGGCGGTGGGAGCACAGCCTCACATCGGAAGTGCCACCCTGGCCCAAGGTCTTCAACACCGTGTACTGCCTGGTGAACACCTCCTCCTCGAACATGGTGACCACAGTGTTGGACTCTGATGACTCCGAGTCACTATCGGAGTACATAGTTGGTAGCAGTGCTACTGCCAAAGGCAGTGAGGCCTGGGGAGAAAGGAAAGGAGATATAAAGAAACTTACAGAGACATGAGGGATGAGAGTAACAAAATCAGTGGGATCCAAAGTAAAAACAAAAGACAAAGTGAAAACCACTGAAACAAGCTTTAACCTAGACCCATGATGACACAGGCAGAGGAACCCAGTCTTGATCCCTAAACCACGACTAGCTCACAATCTAGTAAAATAGACAGACCACAGCTCAGTAATGTACTGGATGCTATCTGATAAAACTGAGAAGAGAACTAGAGTATCAGAATGAACATGAATAGAAGAAAGAAATGATTGAGAAAATATTTACAAAATAACATAAAAATTGAAGACCAACACCCCAAACCAGGCCAACTAATTAAAATACCCAGGAAATCAAAGCAAAGCCAGGACCCCTCAAGTAATCAAAACAGAAAGAGAAGCATGTAAAACTCATTAAATTGAAGCAAAAAAGCAAAAGTCAAAAGCAAGCCAGAGAAATGAAAAGAATTGGAAACCATAACTAACCACATCCAATTATGCCTTATCTCTAGCGGTCAATGACACCACCAGTACTCAATAATGGTTTTTAAAGGAAAAGTTTAAATAAACCAAAAATGAAAAAATATATTTTTAAAATTTGAAATTTATAGCAAATATCCTGTTATACAAAAGAAAAAAAAGGCCCCCAAACATATTAACCATTCAAGACAAATAAAAGCAGAAGGAAAATTAGAAACAGAAAAACAAAGAAGGAAATCTTAAAGTAGTAACCCAAGTGTCCATGACTTAGAAAGATGTCTCATTCAGTGTAGAACCTGCTGTTCAAGCCTAAGGTTTGGACTTAAATGCAAAGTACCACTGCCCACCACAAAAGTTAAACAAATGACCCACCAAACAAAACAGGCCTAATTAATGTCCCTCCCTAGTTTGAATCTCCAAACACAGGCAGATCCAGAGGCTCCTTGGTCAAAACATAGCCTATGTGGCAAAAACAGGCCAGTGAATGACTCTGTTTTAGAAATTAAGTTTTCAACATACCTTTAGCACAGCACTGAACGTTTAGCTAACCCTAACACTAACACTAACACTAACACTAACACTAACACTAACACTAACACTAACACTAACACTAACACTAACACTAAACCTAACCTTAAACCTAACCCTAACCCAACCCTTACCCAACCCTAACCCAACCCTAACCCTAACCCTAACCCTAACCCTAACACTAACACTAACACTAACACTAACACTAACACTAACCTTAGCCTAACCCTAACCCTGGGCTTTCCCTGTAACTGTATGTAAGCTTGTAGATGAATTCACACAGACACACACAAGCAGGTAGACACACAGAACACACAACTAATCTATACACAGACTCACCCTCACACCCACACAGTCTCTCTCTGTCTCTCTGTCTCTATCTCTGTCTCTGACTCTCTCTCTCTCTCTCTCTCTCTCTCTCTCTCTCTCACACACACACACACACACACACACACACACACACAACTCACAAATCAAACAATCAGAATCTCAAAACCTCACACAATCTCACTAATGTATATCTCACAAGTAAATCACCACTCCACTTCTCTATACCCTCAGAGATCCAGGGCAGGCCTCTCCCTTATTTATATCTGCTGGGTGGACTCTCACAATGGATCCTCATGAGGTCACAGTAGGGCATGCACAGATCATACCTGTTCAAACTCACAGGGACTGAAATGGCTTCAAAGCTTCTGAGTCAGGATGGCTCTGCAGAGCAACATTTAGTGTTTTAGAAATTAAAGTGGGACACAGTGTACCCAGAGAATCATCCACATAGACAGCTATATACCAGAACTGCTAAATACCCCACTGCCCCTACTATTAAATGGCACATGCAGATTCCTAGCAGTGTAGAGGAGCCAGGCATTGATTGGTGTCCTAGTGTCATTCTTTGTTAAACAAAATACCCAGACAAGGTTGGAGAAGGATATCCAGGGTGTCCCATCCTGAGAGGATGGAAAGGGGGAAGGGGAAGTATTGTGTGTGGGTGTGTGGGGGGGGGTGACCAGGAATGGGGGCAGTGAGTGGAGTGTAAAGTGAATAAGAAATCAGATGAAAGAAAGGAGAGAGAGAGAGAGAGGGAGAGAGAGAGAGAGAGAAGGAAGGAAGGAAGGAAGGAAGGAAGGAAGGAAGGAAGGAAGGAAGGAAGGAAGGAAGGAAGGAAGGAAGGAAGGAAGGAATATAGAGAGGAAGGAAGGATGGATAAAAGGAAGAAGGAAGAAAACCATCAAGTGTTCCCCCATGGTTCCTGCCTCTCTCTCTGAATTCCTGCTCTGACATCCTTCAGTGGTGGACTGTTATGGGGATTTTTAAGCCAAATAATACTCCCCAAATACCCTGACAAAAAGCAACTTTGGAGATAGTAAGTTAATTTGAGGCTACAATTCCCGGTTATTTTCTAGCATTGTGGAAAAGTCAAGTCTGGAACCTCTATTAGTATCATTGCATACACAGTCAAGAGTAGAGGAAAGTAAATGGGTGTGTCCTGACTTGATTGCTTCTGCAAGGCTCCATTTGTCCACTCTTCCATAGTACTGATAGTTTGCTCTCTCTCTCTCTCTCTCTCTCTCTCTCTCTCTCTCTCTCTGTGTGTGTGTGTGTGTGTGTGTGTGTGTGTGTGTGTGTAGTGGCAAGTGTGGGGCTGTCCATCAAGTCTGCTTTGTAGTAGTCAGTCTGTGGTGAGCAGCAAGACTTGATGTCTCATAGTAGTTGGAAAATTGGTGTACCACTGTATTAGTTTGTGTTCTCTAGAGTCACAGAACATATGGATAGTCTTTAGATAGTTAGGGAATTTGTCAATGACTTACAGTCTATAGTCCAACTCCCCAAAAATGGTCAGCAGCAGCTGTGGATGGAAGTCCAATGATCTAGCAGTTTCTCAGTCCCACGAAGCAAGCAGGCAAGGACGAGTGAGAGAGAATCTTCTTTCTACCAATGTCCTTATGTATTTCCAGCAGAGGGTGTAGCCCAGATTAAAGGCTGTAGGTCTCCAACAGAGGGTGTGGCCCAGAATATTGGCATGAGAGTCTCCAGCAGAGGGTGTGGCCCAGATTAAAGGTGTGTGCATTCATGCCTTTAATCCCAAATGATCTTGAACTCAAAGATCTCCTTGTCTTAATCTTCTGAAATTCATAGCCACTGTGCTTCAAGGTCTCCATGCCAAGATCCAGGTCAGAAACTTATATCTCTGAGCCTCCAAATTAGGATCATAGGTGAGCCTTCCAATTCTAGACTGTAGTTCATTCCAGATATAGTCAAGTTGACAACCAGGAATAGCCACTACAATCCACCCCTTGTCAATTTGACACAAATAATATCTCATGTCTACATGAAACAATAACAAGATTGTGAATATGCCTAACATGATATAACTATTCCTCGTACAATCGCAAACACATTTGCAAATTTACAATGGGGAAATGTCCCTTGGAAACATTCTTTTAGTGTTTCAATACCAATTGATGTTAAAGGGATTGGAAGAAAGACAAATGTATCTTCAACACAACAAGATAGAAGCATTCATATTACTTATAATCCTTGTTTCTGCAACTGGTTACGTGGCCTTAGCTGGTATTTATAACTACCTTCCTCTGCTACCCATTCTGAATTTCCTTCACCTTTGGCAAGCACCTCAGCAGGTCTTGGCTCTTTTCCTGGAGGATTGACCCATACCTTCATTCCTGATGGGTCTGTGTCCTTTGTCATCCTGCTTGGATTAGGCTGTTGTAGTTTCCCACTGACTTTAATCACAAGACATGATAGAACTAAGAGATGCCCTAGGGAATCTCCTGCACTCCAGACATAATCCTGCTTACCTCCATTGTGGAGAGGCAATCCAATTTCCCCATGGTAATCTGGATCTATCATCCCTCCTAACACTGTTATTCCTTTCTTAGCCTGTTGGTTTAAGGGCATTAGAAGCCCAAAATGGCCAGGGGGAAGTCTGAGCTTCCAGTTCAATGGAATGTTTCTTGTGGCTCTTGGTAGGAGCACTCCCCCCTCTGGAACCGAAACTTGTAGGCCAGCAGAACCTAAATTTGTGGGGACAGGAAGCAAAAATTTTCCTAGAGGGTCACTAGGAGTGATAGTGAGTGGAACTATTCCCTTTTCCACCCCTTGATTCCTGGACCCATGGATCCTGGCTATGGGAGAAACTGTACCATATATTGAACGCTGATTCATAGCATATACTGCCTTCTGAAGAACTTGCCCCAGCCCTCCATGCTGTCACGACCTAATTGGCGCCGTAACTGTGTCTTCAAAAGGCCATTCCATCTTTCTACCAGACCAACTGCTTCAGGATGATGGGGAACATGGTAAGACCAGTGAATTCCATAATCATGGGCCCACTGTCGCACTTCTCTGCCTGTGAAATGAGTTCCTTGGTCAGAAGCAATACTGTGTGGAATACCATGACGATAGATAAGGCATTCTGGGAGTCCACGGATGGTGGTTTTGACAGAAGCATTACGTGCAGGATAGGCTAATCCATAACCAGAATAAGTATCTACTCCAGTAAGAACAAAATGCTGTCCTTTCCATGGAGGAAGTGGTCCAATATAGTCAACCTGCCACCAGGTTGCTGGCTGGTCACCTTGAGGAATGGTGCCATATCTGGGGCTCAGTGTTGGTTTCTGCTGTTGGCAGATCTGGCATTCAGCAGCAGCTGTAGCCAGGTCAGCCTTGGTGAGTGGAAGTCCGTGTTGCTGAGCCCAAGCATAACCTCTGTTGTGGGAAGCCATTAGAGATCCTCACTTCGGCCTGAAGAGCTGCCATGCCAAAGGTCCTGAGTAAAACAAAGAAGAGTCTCTCTGTTAATTGCAGTGGAAGGAAGTCCTGAGATAACTGTGGTAGGCTCCAGCCTGTGCAAACACCAGATATCTCCACCAGAGGACCCTTATCTCTTCCTTTTCCTTGCCTTGAGGCACATCCCTCCTGAAAACTTTAAAACCTGTGTACCCCAGAACATTAAACAAGACCTCTGTCTCCGTTCTTCTACCCCCCCCCTTGACCCAAAGGTAGTACTCCTTCGGGACCCTGAATAACTGACCCGCCAGATGGGTTACAGTGGCGCCTGAACAGGGACCTGAAGTATGGTCAACTACCGGACTATGAAGCAGAAACCCCGGGAAGAGGATTCAAGGACCCCACAGACCGCATCGCTCGTGCGTCGCTAGAGGGGCAGGTGAGTGGCCAAACATTGTTGTCCGATTGTCATTGGGGAAAAAAAAGGCTAAAGAGACTTGATTCATAGGAGAAATCAAGCTTTAATTCAGGGAGAGAGGAATAAGAGTTAAGAAAAAAGATTTAATTAAGTTCTTTTTTTTTTGTCATGAGAAATGTCCTTGGTTAATTTTAAGTGGACCTGATATTCACCCGCTAACTTGAGATAAGATTGGTAAAGAAATTAATAAGATTTTAAAAACAGGTACAGGTGAACCAATGTCTGATACATTCTTTAGTTACTGGGAGTTCATTCAGAGTGCGAACGAGGACCCTGCTGAATATTGCCTCTGCCCTTTGTCTCGGCAGCTTCTGTGACCTTGCTTTCCCCTAAAAAGAACTCTCCAAAACCTTCCTAGGTCATTATAGACAGGTCTGAGTGCCCTCCACCGGCTCCTGTAACTTCTCTTTATCCTCTGCTCCTGAGGGACCCATCCCTTGCTGATATGCCATTAAGTTTAGAGACCCCCTGGGGAGAAAGCCAACTTGGAGGAGAAAAGCTGCAGAGAGCAAGTAGCCCTCTTAAAGGAGCTAAGAGGGACAAATGGTCACTCTAACTTCAAGATTTATTTCAAAGTCAAATGCCTAGAAAAAGCCAGAGCCAAAACAAGCCCCACCACGTGGCCCGCCACCCTATACCCAGCGATAGGCATGCAGCTCGGCTCCTCTCAGCCAGGTTCCTCAGACCTTTACTGGGTCCAGGCAATCACTAGAGATCGTCCTATACTCAGCCTTAAAATAAACGGTAAAAGCTTTGAGGGCATCTTAGACTCAGGTGCCGATTCTACTGTGATCCCACAAAGTTCTTGCCCCCCCCCCCTTGGACTTTGCAAGCCTCTCTGACCCATCTGCAGGGGATTGGACAATCAAAAAAAATACTCTCCAGAGCTCAAAGTTGCTGACTTGGGAGGACAGAGGGAAATACTGGCTCTACTCAGCCCTTCGTGGTCCCTGGTCTGCCTGTTAACCTCTGGGGAAGAGACATTCTCTCTCAAATGAAAGTCCTTATGTGTGGTCCCAATGAGGTTATTGCTCAACAAATGCTTTCCCAGGGCTGTCTCCCTGGACAGGGACTAGGCAAAAATGGACAGGAGAGACCCATGCAGGTAGAAGTCAGAGACTGCTGCTGAGGTGGCCAGAAAACAAAAAACAAAAAAACAAAACAAAAAGCAAAAAAACCTCTCACGGGCAGAATATAAGACCTGGACTCTCCTCCCACCTCTCTCCACAGGTGTGTGTGTTAACCTAGGCACCCCCCTTCCCCCTTGTTAAATCTTAAACAAGAGAAAAAAGCAGGTTGCAGAAAAGCAGTTTTTCCATGTGTAGGACACGGTATCAAAATGATAATAATAATACTAATAATGGTTGGAAACTATTTCAAAACTCTCCTGGTGAGGACAGGAAAACGGAGATGTCCTGTTTTCTCTCTGAAACCTACTGGAGATCTCCTTAGTTCAGGTTAAGATATTTGAATCTTTTGGGGACATCAAGTTCCCTCTCTGTCTATTGTTTGTCCTTGGTGCACCAAAACTTGTCTATATGTGTGTCAATTCATGTTGTCTATTGTTTTGTTTGACTGAATGATTGGTTGTTTTTATGTTTTATGTAAAAAAAAAATGGTAAAAAGGCGTTATCTTGCTGGCAGTCCTGCCAATTGCAGTTTACACAGAGGAGACTAATTTGAGGTGAATTACTTTCTAAGGTAGGAGTCAAAGACAGCTGGAAAAAAAAAGCTGCTTCTTAAAGGGCCAGGAGCCAGACAAGTGGAAATGGTTAATTCTAGAAAAATGTCTATCATGATGGTGATTGGGTTCAAAGTGCTTTATTCCCCTGAACTTACAGCTAGAAAAAAAATGTATTTGGTTTCAATTTATGAGATTTGTATGATCGCTTCATTTTTATTTCTAATTAGTCTTAAAGGTATAAATGTTTTACATATCTTGACGATAGAGTTATAAATTAATCGGTTATGATTTAAAAGGTATAATGTTATTAAGAAAAGGTTAGTTTAAAACTGGTGATTCAGTGTCGGAGCCATCTTAACTAGCTACACATGGCATGACACAACCCAGGAAATACAGGCCTCTAAGATGCTTCTAAATTGGCATGGTGTTTTGTGTGAATCTTGGCCTGGAGATTGGACTTATAAGAAATACAATTTAAAATAATGTCTCTTCAATAAGTTACACTGTCATACATTCAAACACAAGATGATGGACAAACTTTACAATATGAAAATGTGTTTGCCACTAATTTTAAGGAGAAAAGATTGCTTAAAACTGAGTTTTGCTTTCAAAAATTGTAGTTATGCTTTGATATTACAGGTTCCCTTTCTTATGTGACCTCCATACAATGGGGTCTGGTTGCAGGCTACTCCTTGCAGGACCAATGGGTGTAGGTCTGGCCTTAGAGATAACAAACTCAGATCAGGAGATTTACATTTGAGTTAATACAAAGCTCAGAGCTGCCTCAAAGCTGCTCAAAGCTGCAGAGGCTTGAGAGATGCAGCTTTGTCTTGCAGGCCTCATTTAGAGAGTTTCTGGCCATAAGAACATTTTTACCAGATTCATACAGATGCGGTTAAAAATAAAGTTCACACTTAGATCTGTAAAAGATTTTCATTAGAAAGTTATACCTCAAGAAATGGCTTGCTCTTAACATTGAGCTTTTAAAATTTTTAAGAAAATGATTTTTAAAAGATGTTAAGATAGCTCTCCACTTCCGGATCCAGATCAGCCTGGGCTGCAACACCACATCTCCAGGTCCTGCAAGAGGCAAGAGGGGCTTCCGGGCGGCCAGCGGGGAGAAGTCGGTGTGCTCCGGTGAATCCAGCAGGCCCCAGTGGGAGCCTTCAGGTGTCTGCTCCGGGAGCTGAACAGCCTGGGCCACAGCACCCTGTCTCCAGGCAGTGCAGGAGGTAAGCTGTTCACCAGAGGCCACCTGGGAAGGGGCAGCTTGCACTGGTGAGTCCAGCATTGACAAGATCAACTAACACCAGTGAGAACTAGATGGCAAAAGGCAAACGCAGGAACGTCAATAACAGAAATCAAGGCAATATGACAACATCTGAACCCAATTCTCCTTTACCTTCATGTCCTGGATACCCCATCACACCAGTAAAACAAGGTTTGGATTTAAAATCACTGGTCATGATGCTGGTACAGGAACACATGAAGGACATACTTAAAGAAATTCAGGAGAAAATCGATCAAAAGTTAGAAGCCCTTGCAAGGGAAACACAAAAATCATTGAAAGAAATCCAGGAGAATACAAAAGCCAATAATGAGGAAACACAAACACTTAAAGAAATACAGGAGAACTTTGGTCAACAGGCTGAGGTCATGAAAGAGGAAACACAAAAATCTCTTAAAGAATTACAGGAAAGCACAAACAAGCAAGTGAAGGAGCTAAGCAAAATCATCCAGGATCTAAAATCAGAAGTAGAAACAACTAAGAAAACTCAAAGGGAGACAACTTTGGAGATAGAAAACCTTGGGAAGAAATCAGGGGACATAGATGCAAATATCAACAGCAGAATGCAAGAGATAGAAGAAAGAATCTCAGATGCTGAAGATACCATAGAAACCATGGACTCAACAGTTAAAGAAAATGCAAAATGCAAAAAGCTTGTAACCCAAAATATCCAGGAAATCCAGGGCACAATGAGAAGACCAAACCTAAGGATTATAGGCATAGATGAGAGTGAAGATTTACAACTTAAAGGGCCAGCAAATATCTTCAATAAAATTATGGAAGAAAACTTCCCTAACCTAAAGAGAGAGATGCTCATGAATATACAAGAAGCCTACAGAACTCCAAACAGACTGGACCAGAACAGAAATACTTCCCATCACATAATAATCAAAACACCAAATGTACTCAAAGAAAGAATATTAAAGGCAGTAAGAGAAAAAGGTAAACCAAGTTTACCCAATATCTATCCACAAACCCAGCTATACAAAGGATAATAGGAGGACAACACCAATACAAGGAGGGAAACTTAAACCTGGAAAAAAGCAAGATAGTAACCTTTCATCAAACCCAAAAGAAGTTAACCAATCAAATTTAAAATATAACGTCAAAAACGACAGGAAGTAACAATCACTATTCCTTAATATCTCTTAACATCAATGGACTCAATGCCCCAATAAAAAGACATAGACTAACTGACTGGATACGTAAACAGGACCCTACATTTTGCTGCTTACAGGAAACACACCTCAGGGTCAAAGAAAAACACTACCTTAGAGTAAAAGGCTGGAAGACAATTCTACAAGCAAATGGTCTCAGGAAACAGGCCGGAGTTGCCATTCTAATATCAGATAAAATTGATTTTCAACCTAATGTTGTCAATAGAGATGTGGAAGGACACTTCTTGCTGGTCAAAGGAAAAATCCAACAAGAAGAACTCTCAATCCTGAACATCTATGCTCCAAATGCAAGGGCACCCTCATTCATAAAAGAAACTTTACTAAAGCTCAAAGCAAACATTGCACCTAACACAATAATTGTGGGTGACTTCAACACTCCACTCTCACCAATGGAGCAATCGGGAAAACAGAAACTAAACAGGGAGACAATGAAACTAATTGAAACTTTGGACCAATTGGATTTAACAGATATATATAGAACTTTTCATCCCAAAGAAATATACCTTTTTTGAGTGCTGTCTTCACCTTTAAGGCATCATTCAGCTTTGGAAAATTCTTCCTCTTCAGATCAGAGAGTATCCACTGTATTGTGACTTTTCTCTTGAAGTTTGAGCTGTTGTCAAATCCCCACAAGCGGCTGTCAGGACCTGGCTTGTGTCCTGAGGAACAACTAGAACCTGAAGTACTTACATATTTCAAACAATAAGCTAAAAGACACTGGTGTGAAGCTATTGTGTGAGGCTATAAAATATCCCAAATGCCACTTAGAGGGTCTACAGTGGGTGTTATAGAGCTGGGAGCTGTGTCTTTGAGGATGACAAAAAAAGGGCTATTAATGTACAGAAAAGTAAATTATAACTTAGTAGAGGGAAAGAGAAACGACTCAGTAGTTAAGAACATTGACTGTTCTTCCAGAGGGCCCACATTAAATTCCTTGCACCCACATGGCTGTTCACTACTGTCTGTGACTACAGTTTTAGGAAACCCACTACCTTCATACAGACATACATGCACGTGAAAGACCTATGCACATAAAATGAAAATAAAATTCCAAAGAGAATATATAGCAGTTAGGAGTGGTAGGTGGGTGATTGATGGTTACAAGTATAGATGTACACTTGTCTTCATGGTTGGAAGCCTGCATAGATAGCTAGATCTTATTAGGATGGGAACATATATGGATACTAGATGCCTGAATGAAGGTTGTATGCATGCATGCATGGATGTCTACTAAAGAAAACAACAGTAATGAGACCACATCTCATTTACTTGTTTGGACTAAAGGATACAGTAAATGTTTTGGCTGCCATGACAAAAGTAGATTGACTGGATATTATAGTATAAATTATTGATAAACATGATTTCAGAGGCTAGAAGTGAGATTATGCATCAACAGATATGGTTCCTTTAGAGGAACAATACAAGGAGTATAATCCAAACTTTTTCAATGATGTGAAAATGATTATTTTCTCTCACAGTTATACAAGATTATATCCCACCTGATAGTCCTCATTTTAACTTAGTTGCCTCTATAAAAACTCTATCTCAAAAACCCAGTCCCATTAGTCATTAGAACTTGAATACATGAATTTTGATTGTATGTAGTTTAGTTCACGGCAGAATGAATCTCAAACGTTTCAGATAAAAAGGTTTCAAGGTGCTTGAGGCTTAGAACTTCCCAAACCTTGTTTCACTCTATTACCCAGTGCAAGGTCCAATTTCATCCCACGTTCAAGGCCTGGAAAAACTATTAGTTCACCATAGACCCAAACACTGAGAATAAACTATTGTGATCACATCTACCAACAAAGGGAAAATTTATTTTTGTGAACACTTAGCTTTTGAGAAACTGTCTGCAGAGGATATGGAGTGAGAATAATGTAAATAACTTAATTACCTTCGGCATATATCTCTTCTCACCCTGACATAGAACTATTCCTTTCTGTTATAGGTTGAAGGCCTGTGAGATAAATGCCGCCAGCGGTGAGATAAGACCCTGCAGAGGCTCACCCTGATGGCGAATGCCTTCGAAGTCAGTACGATGCTTTTCTTTCTGATATTCTGAAACAGCAACAATGGTCCCTTCATTTGTTTGGGTGAGCTGTCCTCTGTCCTCCTTGAATAGTCCTTGAGGATAAGAAGGGATGAACTGAGATGGGAAATGTGCAGCTAATAGTATAATCACGGAAGACTTCTGGTGCACATGTGTCTATGGATTGTGTACACATGTGTGGAAACCAGAAGACGATCTCTGATGGCCATCCATCATCAGATGCCATCAACTTCAGTTATTTTTCAGATGGGATTTCTCACTGGAACCTGAGAGTAACAAATTCTATAAGGCTTGTTAGTCATTAAGTGATAGAGACGTGCCAGTCTCTGCTTCATTTGTTCTTGGATGACTGTCATGCCACTGTCTCCAGTTTTGTGTGTGTGTGTGTGTGTGTGTGTGTGTGTGTGTGTGTGTGGGTGTGTGATAGGAATTAGCCTCAGGTCCTCATGCTTGTGTAGCAAACACTTCACTGGGAAAGGCATCTCCCCTGGCCCTCAAGATCAGCATCGATTTAAATAGTTAATTCACTCATTTCTAGCAAAGAAACCTTATCAGAATGTCCAAACTTTTGACATTACAACATGGCACGTGTGTGAGCACACATACATACATACATACACACACACACACACACACACACACACAGAATTCAAAGTCAAAAACTGTGCAATTGGTTTACAGGGAAAAAAGTCTTAACTGTTCTGAGTAAACGTATTCTTTTGTGGTAGATCTTTTCATAGCTGCAGTCTTCTGAATGTGCCCTATGAGTTGCAGATCGAATATGTCTACCAGATGTTGAATTATAATATTTATAAACCTAGTTGTCTCTCCTGGAAGAAAACACAAGCTCACTTCCTCAAGACTTACTCTTGCAAATTCCCCTCCCCCAGGAAATGTTAAGTGCCTGCAAGATTTCTTTTTTACTTTGTGTTGGTGGGAATTTGAGAGGGTACCAAGCTGGAGTGGATGCATAAGGGAGTTGAAAGATGTGAGTTATCTGGAATTTTCTGAGCTTTCCAGCTTTGCATTTGTTTCCAATTCAGTCCTCCTCTTTACTCTGAATCCTAGGTAAGCTATCAATTTCTCAGAATTTATCTGCACAGTAAGAGTTGTTATTTACCAAGAGAAATTAAAAATATACAGTTGTCAGATAATGTGATAGATATTAAGAAACCAAGTGAGTTTCCACCATGGAAAGTCTCAGAAAGACATATGGTAAAATTAATATATGACCTAGGAACAGGGTTTCTTCCTAGAGGATAAACATACTTGAAACATAAAATATACATAATGTGATGGTTTGAATAAAAAATACCTACCATAGTTTTAGATGTTCAAATATTTGATCTGTAGTAGATATTGCTATTTGGGTAGGTTTTGGAGGTGTGACCTTGTTGGAGAATGTATGACACTGGGACAAGTTTTGAAGCTTTACAGTTTCCAGTGAGTTTTCTCTACACCATGTTCATGTTTCAAGGAATGATTCAGCTTCCTGCTCCTCCTGTCCCTCTTCCCTGCTACTACAGTGATAGACTCTTACCTACTGGAACTGCGTGGGGTTTGAGACAAATAGTCCCTTCCTCCTACATGTTGGTTAGTTATGGTGTTTGACTTCAATAATAAGAAAGGAATTGATACAGAACAGAAAGAGAGGCAGGAATCTCTCTCTCTCTCTCTCTCTCTCTGTGTGTGTGTGTGTGTGTGTGTGTGTGTCTGTGTGTTTGTGTATACTGTCTGTAACTGTGATTGTATATGTGTGGATGCACATTCATGGAACAGTTAGCCAAATGGCTAAGACCAGACAGTCAAATTATGAAAAGAATTACTATTTGGGGATTGAATAAAACAAAATCCTCAATCCTTTTTCAAGTCTTCTGTGGAAAACCCTAAGGCTGAGATGGAATCACTGGACTCTTACCAGCATTCTGGATGTTTATATCAAACTGAATAGACCACAGTCTGGACAGTTGGGGTATAGAATTCAGAGCATAGAGATAGCCAAAGCAAAAACTATGAAGAAAATCAGTTAAGAAACATTCTTGTAGCAGAAGTAAAAGGATCTAAGTTCAGATCTTCAGCATAACAAATACTGATTGTGGTCTCATATGTCTATAGCCTTATGGTCAGGGAAAAAGAAGTTCCCTTAAGGTTACTGGCTACGCAGCACATGAATGACACGTTTGTTGACAGACAAGGTCTCAAAAACATAAGGTGGAAGATAAATGAAAAGTCCTGATATTGACCTTTGGCACGCACACACACACACACACACCACACACACACACACACACAGAGGAAAATCAACAAATTGATTTTTTCTTTAAATATTTTTGGATATGGGTAATTTGCCTGCCAGAATGGGTGTATTCTGGCTTAGAGGCCAGAAAATGGTATAAGATGCCTTGGAACTGGAGATAGAGATGATTATAAGCTTCAGTGTGACATTAAACCTGTATCCTCTACAAGTATAACCAGTGCTCTTAACCACTGAGCAAACTCTCCAGTCCCTAAGTCACGAAATCTTTCATGAAAGGGTATGGATGTTAACCATGTATCCGCACAACACCTCATGGCATGGTTATGTCACTCCATTTAGAGGGAACATCAGCATCTCCTTAACTTGGCCTTAGAAAAAATTATTGAGGGACAATGAGAAGTTAGGAAATACAAAAGGAAAGTGTGAGGGTCTAGAGAAATGGCTATTCAGTTAAGAGCACTTGCAGTTCTTGTAGAGGACTCAGCTTTGGTTCCCATGTTTGGGTCCCAACCCAACATGGCTGCTCACAACTGCTATACCACAGGCTCCAGGGGTTCTGGTGGCTTCTGACTTCTACAGGCACCTGCACATACATGGCCCAAATAAACTTACAAAGGCACATACACATAACAACCCTTTAAATCATAAAAGAAGAGTGAATTAATGCTGTTTATATTTTTCTACATCTTTCTAATCTGTGGATTACTGACTTTGATAATGAATTCAAGGCATGTCTGCTTTCTGTGAAAAAGTAAAATCACTTCTTGACAATCAGAAGCAATATGGAAGCAGAAATAGAAAACAGGTGTAAAAATTCTGCTGCAAGAACCATGAATGTATTCTGACCTCAACTACTTATGAAAGAAAGAGAGGAGAATTTTTATTTTGTTCCATTATATAAAAACAATTACAGATCACTAACATCCCAAGGGGATATGATTTCTTTATACCTTATTCAGATGTGTTTTGCAAGAGGTGTGGACTTTTGCTTGCACTACAGTTTCAGAGAGTTCATTCAAAGATATTCATGCCACACCACCTCCAGTCAGATCTGTGTGATAAGTTCCACAGACTAAGGTGTTTAACCTCAACAGGGGAGGCCTCCTGGAACTGGTTGTGGAACAATTCTCCAGAGAAAAATTATTGAGCCATAGTTCTCTTGGCAATTTATCTATCTTGTGTCCTATTCCTTTTCTAATTTACAAGATGTTCCTCATAGCCTAGGCTAAGATCTTAAGCAAGTATAATGGGTATGAAACTATCTCTTGAGATGGACTCATTAACCATGACATCATCTCTGGATAAACCAGTGCTTCACTTTATAAGTAATTTATTAGATAGTATTGATAAATATAAACTTTCCCAACAATAATACTTTATATGGCTGCATGTGTGTTATCAGAAGTACGTTTTGGTATATTGTTTAAGAAAGCCTTAAATAGAAGAGAATTAAAATGGTTAAATGTATGTTTAGAAGAGTAATAGAAGAGCAGGAACTCTAAGTTAAATAGTAATTGATCATAAAAATGTATTAGTTTATTTTTGGAAATTTGCCACTAGCCTAGTTGATTTTTGTGTTTTGATGTGCCAAACGATTATTGCAATGTCTGTTCTGTTGTACTGATTCACTGAACATAGCTTTTTAGTGTTGAAATACCTGTTTCTCTATGTATAAAAACCCTTGCTTGGGAGCTGCAAAATACACTCCGATTCAAACTGCCTCTGTGTTTGGTTCTGTGTGTCACCACCGAATCCTTACCCACCTGATTTCAAGAACTCACCTCCCGTGGGTGGTCTGTAGCATAATCAAACTAAAATTAATATATTATAACAATTTTCCCACACAAGTTTCTTAACACTCAATAGCATGTTAAGTGTCTTTAAGTAATGCTTTAGAATCTCTTAACAAGAGTTTTGCCTGTTGCTGGATAACTGGAGCTAAAGAGTAGAACCTGGCAATAATGGTACCAAAAAAGGTTTTGGGGAAATTTTATTTGGCTGTGAATGAGAAGCCTTTAACAGATGGACTGGATACTCAGTTAATGGACACTGCTGCTGTTTTGTGTTTTGTATTAAAGAATAACAGTCATTTTCCAAATCTACTGACTTCTATGAACACATAGTTGTGTGTGTGTGTGTGTCTGTGTGTCTGTGTGTGTGTTTCTGTGTGTGTGTGTGTATGTACATGAACACAGGTACCTTCAAAGTCCTCAGATTACTCGGAATTGGAGTTTTGAGCAGTTTTGAGCTGTATGTTGTGTGTTACTTTGAACTGAACTTATGCTCTGCAAGAGCAGTATGTGGGCTTAACTGCTGGGTCATCTCTAACGTCTCATCTGTCATGCTAAGGTCCTGAGAAAGGCTGATATGACTGGATTTTAGTCACACTAGCAAACTTTTTTATTTGATATATTCTTTATTTACATTTCAAATGATTTTCCCTTTCCTGGCTTCCAGCTCCCCCAAAGTCCCATAAGCCCTCTTCCATCCCCCTGTACCCCCCATCCACCCCTTCCCACTTCCCTGTTCTGGTATTTCCCTACACTGCTGCACTGAGCCTTTCCAGAACCAGGGGCCACTCCTTCCTTCTTCTTGGACATCATTTGATATGTGGATTGTGTCATGGGTATTCCAAACTTCTAGGCTAATATCCACTTATCAGTGAGTGCATACTATGAGTGTTCTTTTGAGACTGGGTTACCTCACTTAGGATGATGTTCTCCAGCTCCATCCATTTGTCTAAAAATTTCATGAATTCGTTGTTTCTAATGGCTGAATAGTACTCCATTGTGTAAATATACCACATTTTTTGTATCCATTCCTCTGTTGAGGGACATCTGGGTTCTTTCCAGCTTCTGGCTATTATAAATAGGGCTGCTATGAACATAGTGGATTATGTATCCTTATTACATGCCGGGGAGTCCTTTGGGTATATGCCCAGGAGTGGTATAGCACTCCGAAAGTGTCATGGCCAGTTTTCTGAGGAACTGCCAGAGAGATTTCCAGAGTGGTTGTACCAGCTTGCAATTCCACCAGCAGTGGAGGAGTGTTCCTTTCTCCACATCCTTGCCAACACCTGCTGTCTCCCGAGATTTTGATCTTAGCCATTCTGACTGGTGTGTGGTGAAATCTCAGGATTGTTTTGCCCACTAATAATCTAATTCAGACTTTTCTGCTTCTGGATGAAAGCACTTAAAAAGCACATTTCTACATTTTTTGAAGATGTCATATGATGTATTTTAATCATATTCATCTTCCCTCTTAACTTTCCCAAAACCATCCTTCTTTTCCACCAACTTTGTGTCATCTCTAGCATTCCTATAAATGCCAATATGAGTTGTTTAAGGATTCTTGGATATATGGTCTTTCACTAGAGTTTGGAAAGAGGCTGTACTTAAAGAACATTGACCCTTTCTTCCAGGAGCTAACAATTACATCTCTTCAAATATGGGTGGAATTCCATTCCCAACTCTATTCTTCATGCTGGGATTTCATTCTAATTTGGCTTACAAAGGTGTTGTGCATGTGAAAAGCACATTTTTTAGAAATTATTCATTTCTTCTACCTAACAATACAAATAAGAGTGAACATTCTCCTAAATCACAGACTATCTTCATGGTATCTCCATAAATTCTACAAGTAATCTTGCTATAAGACAAATGGATGGTCTTGCATCACCATTAATATATACTTAAACAAGTCCTTCATTGATATAATATTGAGTATTTTCAGTTATGTAGAAAACACTACATCTTCCACTTGTCAGTATTGTTGGTCTGACCTGATAGCTACTTGTATGTGCCTATCAGCACAGATAGTGTGTCCCGACCTGCAGGACAGTCAACAGGGTCCCCGAAACTACCTAAGAGGAAAGCGAGAGACAAAGAGACATGGAGACGAACAGCAAGTCTGTATTCTGATCAAGCTGTCAAACTTTACTGTTTTACACACCACAATATAAAGGAAAGCAAGAAAGATGCAGGGAGGGGGTATGAGGGGAAAACAATATCTCGGGGGAACAGTCTCTCAGGGGCAAGCACTGTCTCTAAACATTGTCTCTAGGAAGTAGTCTCTCAGAATTTTCTCTCAGAATCGCATGACAAAGCTAGCTTGGGCTTCAAGGAAGCTGGCAAACTAAAACAATCACGAGAAGGTGAAGTGGAAAGAGTTACAGTAACCTAACTGCAAGTGAGCTCTGTTTGTTCTAACCAACTAAGCTCTATATGTGCTGACCTACTTGATATTTGCAACCCTGAGAGCTAATATTTCTTCTTCCAAAGGCAGGCTTGAGCATGTAAGAGGGCTGGAAGGAGGAGGTTTTGAGATCTAAGTGAGACCGGCTCCTGGGAATAGTGAGTCAAGAAAAAACATCATATAAATCATATTTAAATATATATGCACATGTGAATGTATCTATCCCTGTGTGGCTACAGTAAAAGCGAAAGTAAACCTGGAATATACATATACACATACACATACATATACATGTGTGTGAATTTTTATTTATTGTTATTTTGTTTTGTTTGGTTTTTTTGAGACAGGATTTCTTTGTGTAATCCTGGCTGTCCTGGAACTCACTCTGTAGACCAGGCTGGCCTTGAACTCAGAAATCTGCCTATCTCTACCTCCCAAGTGCTGGGATTAAAGGCTTACGCTACCACTGCCTGGTTCTTAAACACTTTAATAATTGGAGCTTGATGAGCAGGGAAAAGTTGACAGATAAAGAAGTAGATCTTGTGCCTAGCTTTAAGAATGTGAGCTAATGTGCTTTAACAGGGCAGAGGGACTAGGGGAGAAGAATACGGCCTGCAGGGCCATGTTTGCTGTTCTCGCCATGGTCCAGCTGCCTAGACTGCCTCCATCCCTACATTTGTGTTTTATTGCTGGATTGCTGAGTGTTGGGGATGTGGCCTTCAGTCTCTCTTGCTGGAACACCTGCTGACATTCCGCCATTGTTGTTATGAGACCAAAGCTATCTGGCTTGTTTGTAAAAACCAGGAAGAAGAGACTATGTCAGTTGATATTCAGATTTTTGGGGAGCATATGATACCAGGGCAGTATAGTCTCTGAAGCATGTAGATTCTGATGAAACAGGATGTTATTTCTGATGAATGAGCTAATGATGGCCCTATATTTGTTGGGGCAGTCTGTGGTTGATTGGAAATACCTTGGGACAGATTTCCTAAGGACAGAGGTGAAGTTAAGGCATTAAGAACAAAATGGTTTTGGATGTACACTTGAAACTATATGGTTATTGGTCCATGTAGCTGGGAAGAAGAGTCCAAAGAGCAGGGACATGAAAAGAGGATCGGGAAAGGGGAGATATCACACCCTTCAGAATACTTAGTAGATAGGAAGTCTTAGGCTGTTGGTTGGCAGAAGTAACTGTCTGCAGTCTGAGTGTTCTTGAGAAGAGGCAGCAAAATTTAGATTGGTTGTGTAGGTTAGCTGTGGAACAACAATTATCTTAAAGTAGGGTCTGGTTGTGCTGGAGAGAATATAATTTGAGAGGCTTTTGTTACTTCTAGACAGTCTTTCTTGTGCTGCTCAGGTAGTTAATTTCTGATATTAAAATACATTAGGAACATGGACACCTGGAAAGGCTCTTGAGAAACTGAGGGGCAGTCAGTAACATATTTTTGCATTTACTATGAAAATGTTGAGAGAAATTGGGTTTGGTTCCCTATTAGTGTTCTGACTTGTTCCAAATGAATGATAGAAGGAAAGAGAGCCACTGCTTGATGAATTTAGCCTTCTCCTGACCAGAGGATTAGTCTCTCAAGGACTGAACCTTGAGAGGCTCCTAGAAGCTTTTTTTATATTGTTACACAAAAAGGCCTCTTTAGCAAGTCAGTCTCTACCAAAACGTCTGATCTAACCTAGGAGTTGACTTGAAAGATCCATAAGCAAAGCAGCCCTCAGCCACAGGAGACAGCATGGTTTGCCAGAGGTTGCAAGCAACACTGGAGATGGCTCTTTCTCTAGTGGCCTTGTAATCTTTTCTTTCATTAGGCCATTATTTAACAATCCCCATATAGTATGCATATACACAGCACTCTCCAAGGGCCACACATAGCCCTCCTTGCTACAGTAGGCATAGATCCAAGCGCCTTCAATTTTGCAAAACCACTCCAGTTAGAGAACAATCGGATTTTTCTAGGACTGTCATTGACTTTTCTAATCTTTAGATGTGTTCATCAATACCTTCTTTCAAGGTGTGGGTAATGGGAACCCTGTAATAAGAAAGCTTTGGTTCCTGTTCCTATAGCTCCTGCTATACCTATGCCTAGGAGGGTAGACAAAACAATGGCTCTAGTGGATTATCTTTTAAATTTATTATGAGGACCCAGTAAAAGGTAGTTGAGAACATATTTTCATGAATGGAAAGTCATTCTGGGAACCAACTCAACTAGAACACAGAAGTCAGAAGGGGAATTAAGTACGTCCATGTGAATGCATAGAATTAGGTCATTGAGAAAACCCACCAAGCATCCTCTAAAATGCCTAAATAGTACCCATTGCAAGAATCCTTAGCAATAGTGCCTTTTCTTCTGTCTATTGTGATACATAGAGAAGTTAGGTGGAGTCAGCTCAAGGGCCATCGGTCAGAACACACCTGCAAAGCTATCTGGCTACACAGGGACAGTCCTGACAATTGCTGCTGTGTTTCCTTTCAATGGCATGGGACTGGAACAGTCTCCTTTCCCTCCTTCCAACCAGATCACAGCTCACCAGCTTCAGAAGAGGGAAGTCCAGCTACATATCATGTTGGGAGTACTTGAAAATATTCTTATCAGGAAAAATAAATCATGTAGAAAGGAAGGAAGAAAATGCAGGGTCAGTCATGCAGACCTGGAAGTCCATAAAAGTGCTATAGAAGGAGGATGATCAAGAATTCAAGGTCTTCCTCAGCTACAGAGTAAATCCCAAGCTAGCTCGATCTACAGAGTGACTCCTCAAATGGAATTGCTCTCTCCCAGAATGCAGGAAACACTGTGTTTCTTCCGCAGAACCAAGTAAACCAGACTTTTAAAGGAAATCCTGTATCCCTACATTGGTTGGGAAGTGACACAGAATTTAAAACTCAAAGTCATCCACAGCAGAGTTGGAAAACTTTAGATACTGCTTCAAATAAGGACTGAATTTGACCTTGATGCATACATGACCACAGAATTAAGAGTGTCTGTGTATGTGTGTCTAATTGTCCTTGAGTGTGTTTCTGTTTCTTTGTCCTCACTTATGTAGGCCAGGTATATTTATGAAATGCTTTTCTATCTTAGTTTTTGAGACAGAGTATGTCAAGTGATCTCAGGACCGCAAACTCCTACATCTGCCTCTCTCAACCACCAGGCCTAAGACAACACAAAGATGCTGCCTTGACTGGTTTTCAAAGGATTCTATACCAAACACATATTTACCCAGTCCCAGTGACAAGATCTGATAATTCTACATATTTAGAATGTACATGTCCTTTTTCAGACAATATACCACTCAGCCTGGAACTTACTCTTGCCTACACGGGCCTTGAACAGGACAGGGTGGCTCAAAACAGATATTTCTGCATTGGTGATGTCAAGATAGGAAGATGAGGATCTTGTTCAAGATCATTCTTGGTTACAAGGTGGCCTGTTGGTATATATGAGACTAAAACACAAATGCTAACAGCATTACAGTGTGCCTAAGGAGAAACTGAGGCAACAGGATGCACAGGAAGTAAAAACCAAGCTGTGCTATGCTCTAGGTTCCATTCCATTTGATTTATAGACGGGACAATGTGAACACTATAACAAGCATAGCTACTAACCAAAGTAGAAAGAACCAAATGTCAGGATATAAAATGGAAGTATGCCTCAGACATCTGAACACATCTACCAGGGAATAAAAATCAATGTTTGTATTTGTTGTAGGTAGAATATGTTCCCTTAGCATACTTCTGAGTTTGTTATTATTAAGAGTGATGCATTCAAGAACTTTTGTTGTTGTTGCTGTTGTTAGGTCTGTTGATCTTTTGGGTTTTAATTTCCTGTATCTGTTTTGATCAAGTATGATTTTAAATTTTATGTTCATACTTTGTGTATGCCACATAAGGCGGTCTTCAGTGTAACATAACTCCCTAGAGCTCCTGTTTATGAAAGAGCAATTAAGATCTTCTGTTTGGAAGCTGTTCATGTACAGGAAAAGATTGAGACAGAGGCAAAGACTCACCAGGTGTTCCCTGTCCAAGTGCATGGATGGCAAGGAAAAAGGATGGGAGGTCAGCTCTCCAAACCAATCTGGCCAGAGTATCTGAGAAGTCCTCCTTGGTTTTCTTCCAGTGGCTAGGATCAACACAGGACCCGAGAAATGAACTTTCTCAAAGTTGTGCATTGTGGATTGGGGAACATTGGGTTCTGTGATACTCTTCCTGCTCCAGAGTAGAATAAGACACACATCTCTTCTCTGATTGGGCAAAAAATATATCTGTCCTATGAGAGCTTCTTGTTGATCAGGGGACAGTGGACAGTGCAGATACCAAATAAGAATGTGTTTCCTGACCGTAGAATGCTATAGGGCTATGCTGTTGAACTCAGCAGAAATCCCAGCAGGATTACTATGCCAGGAGGCTTGTTGCCTTGTATTCAAATTAGGGGAGACATTTGGCAGGACAGACCATCCATGTCAGTCACATGGCCTTCTGTGGGCCTCAATCTGTGACAGGTACAGCATAGGGAGAGAGGACACAGGAGATGACATCTGTGTGCCTCAATTTGTGACAGATACAGCATAGGGAGAGAGGACACAGGAGATGACATCTTACCAATGTGACAGTGGGAGAGACAGAGAACGCTTCCCAGAAGCCATCTCAAAGTATGTGCCAGACTGTTTACCTGAGCAAGAAAAAGTAATGTGCAAATACTCAAAAAATAAAATAGAAGTGATTTTGTGGATGCGTCTAGCTGAATGCTGACTCCAGGTAGAGACCAGAAGCTGGCATGAGGCAGGGCCACAGCAGGTTACTGCCTGATCATAAGGGCCTCTAGTTCGACCCTGGGCCCAGCACTTATTACTCCTTCATGTGATGGCACCTGATGCTGAGAGAATTGTCCTGTTGCCAAGGTAAATGGTGCCCTGGAGAGAACAAGCAGAGAGAGGCAAGGGAAGAGGAGCTAGAGGGCAGAATTGGCAGAGAGAGAGGGCACAGCTGCCTCTGGAGTCACTCCACTGCTGTGGTTTTCATAAGTTTTGCTCTGAGTTGGACTCAAGCTGTGTAATCTGCGATGGCTTTTGCAGGGGGAATGGGACTGGGTGGAGGTTTGTAAAAGGAGGATGCCCCCTAGAGGACCCCAACAGAGGCACTTCCAGGCCTCATTTTCAACCTAGGAACCCAACTGTGGCAGGAAGGATATGCTGACTAGGGAAAGTTCTCTAAGGAAAGAAGTCTACTTCGTGAATAAGACCATATTCTCTCCATGAAACAGGGAGCAAAAGACAGAATGTTATCGTTAGAAGAACCTCTCATAGTTATCCAGGTTAGAGGAGAAGCCACAGTGCTACTCTTCCACAGAGGGCTTTGGGGGTTCTTTTGCACCTCAGCCCTCTCATCTGAGCAGCACCCAGTGAAAAACTAGCCCTTTCTGCCTGAGGTTTTACCTGGATAAGACAGTGCTGGGGTGGACAGCTCTTCCTCTGAAGGAGGGGACTGTGGCCACACAGGCTCATGTATATCTGGCTTGGGTCTCCTGATGGACTGTCAGATTTTCAGCCAGGCTGACCCCCAACACATGACTCACAAGCTATGGAGCTGGGACTTGTCCTCATCAGGACTTCAAAGCAAAAAGACAGATGAGAGAGGCTCTTAGTGACGGTGAATCACAGAGAAATTATTGGACTGGCCTTGCAGATCCCTAGCACTCGGTCTCCCCCGCACAGTGGTTCTCCAATAACTCTCTGCTTCCTTTCTCCATGCCCCATCTTCTCCTCTCCCTGCTTTGAGCAGCTTCTCTGCTGTCCACTTTTGGTTCAGTAAGCATGAAGTAGCTCTATGGAATTCTTTGTGTGTGTGTGTGTGTGTGTGTGTGTGTGTGTGTGTGTGTGTGTGTTTCCTCTTTAAGGGCTTCTAACTGTTGAACCATGTTCTCCTGTATTTCTTTTTTTTAATTTATTGATATATTTATTTACATTTCAAATGACTTCCCCTTTTCTAGCCCCCCACTCCCCGAAAGTCCCATAAGCCCCCTACCTCCCCCTGTTCTCCCATCCAACCCTTCCCACTTCCCTGTTCTGATTTTGCTCTATACTGCTTCACTGAGTCTTTTCAGAACCAGGGGCCACTCCTCCATTCTTCTTGTACCTCATTTGATGTGTGGATTATGTTTTGGGTATTTCAGTTTTCTAGGTTAATATCCACTTATTAGTGAGTGTATACCATAATTGATCTTTTGAGTCTGGGTTACCTCACTTAGTAGGATATTCTCTAGCTCCATCCATTTGCCTAAGAATTTCATGAATTCATTGTTTCTAATGGCTGAATAGTACTCCATTGTGTATATATACCACATTTTTTGCATCCACTCTTCTGTTGAGGGATACCTGGGTTCTTCTGAAGTGGCAGATTGTTAAATTCCTAAGTTTGCCACAAGGGGGAAGACCCATCCTTTGTCACAAAGAACAAAAGTATGGATAAAATGAATAACGACTTGCACCAATGTGGTCCTGTGAAGGGTCCAATGATCCCCTTTTCTTGGAACCAATTTCTTACTGGAAACTTTACTTCCCTTTGGTGGTGTCAGGCAACTGCACGGGTTTCAGAGGCAGTGCACGATTGTCTTCTTCATTCCTTCCAGCAGTATGGTCAGTTATGAGAGCCTGCACCCCAAGGCTGGACATTGGTAGTGGGTTCTTCCTGAATGATGGCATCTTATTGAAGGATGGTCTTTTCCTGGGTGATGTCCTTTTCCTGTGTGAGAGTCTCTTTCTGCGGGTATCCCCAGTGGAGGACCCTCTGAGGGTTATACTCTTAGCTGCCTGTAGAGATCCTCAGACCTTCTCTTGGGTACTGCAGGAGGACATATGCCTGTCAGACATATATCCAATGACTCGCTTGGTCCTGACAATGCTAGGGCTCTGGGTGTCCGGGAACGTCTGCGTGTAAGTAGGTGGTAAACATGCCTCACTGTCCAGATCATGGGGTGTCTCACAATTTGATTAGATGAACTGATCAGCAGCAGTTTGATGATGACATTGAAATTATCAATGGAAACATGAGGAGAATGCTGAAGTTTGTTGTGATGATCTGCAGCCCCAAATCCACAAAAGATTTACCTAGGAAAGACAGGCTCCCAGTCACCAAGAGGAACAGGAGTACCCCTAAACTCCAGATATCCATTGGGCAGCCCTCATATTACTCTGCTTACAAGAGTTCTGGAGCACAGCAGGGCAGTATGCTACAGAAATCTGACAGCTTTTGCCTAGGGATCACTTCAGCAGTAAAGCCAAAATTAGACAGTGGTCGATCAAAGTGTTGCTGGGCTTTCTGTACCTATGGGCAATGTGATTGTTGTGGCAGTGCTGCACAGCATGTACGATCTGGACAAACATCCTTCAAGCCTAGCTCTCCTCTAAAGACCCCCTTCGATGATGAGGTCTTGTAGCTCTCCCTCTGATGCATGCTCCATCACTATGCTAATTGTACCTTGGGTATTCAGAGCTTCTGGGCTAATTAATATCCACTTATCAGAGATTGCATTCCATGTGTATTCTTTTGTGATTGGGTTACCTCACTTAGGATATTTTCCAGTTCCAACCATTTGCCTAAAAATTTCATGAATTCATTGTTTTTAATTGCTGAGTAGTATTCCATTGTGTAAATATACCACATTTTCTGTATCCATTCCTCCATTGAGGGACATCTGGGTTCTTTCCAGCTTCTGACTATTATAAATAAGGCTGCTATGAACATAATGGAGCATGTGTCCTTATTGCATGCCAGGGAATACTTTGGGTATATGCCCAGGAAGAGGTATAGCAGGGTCCTCCAGAAGTGTCATGTCCAGTTTTCTGAGGAACCGCCAGACTGATTTCCAGAGTGATTGTACCATCTTACAATCCCACCAGCAGTGGAGGACTGTTCCTCTTTCTCCACATCCTTGCCAACACCTGCTGTCTCCTGAGTTTTTAACCTTAGCCATTCTGACTAGTGTGAGGTGAAATCTCAGAGTTGTTGTGATTTGCATATCCCTAATGACTAATGATGTTGAGCATTTCCTAAGGTGCTTCTCGGCCATCCAAATTTCTTCAGGTGAAAATTCTTTGTTTAGATCTGTACCCCATTTTTAATAGGGTTATTTGGTTTCCTGGGGTCTAACTTCTTAAGTTCTTTGTATATATTGGATATTAGCCCTCTATCAGGGGTAGGGTTGGTGAAGATCTTTTCCCAATTTGTTGGTTGCCATTTTGTCCTTTTGACAGTGTCCTTTGCCTTACAGAAACTTTATAATTTTATGACGTCCCATTTGTCAATTCTTGATCTTAGAGCATAAGCTATTGGTGTTCTGTTCAGGAACGTTCCCCCTGTACCCATGTCCTCAAGGGTTTTCCCCAGTTTCTTTTCTATTAGTTTCAGTATGTCTGGTTTTACGTGGAGATCCTTGATCCACTTGGAGTTGAGCTTAGTACAAGGAGATAAGAATGGATCGATTCACATTCTTCTGCATGCTGACCTCCAGTTGAACCAGCACCATTTGTTGAAAAGGCTATCTTTTTTCCACTGAATGTTTTCCGCTCCTTTGTCAAAGATCAAGTGACCATGCTGTGTGGATTCATTTCTGGGTCTTCAATTCTATTCCATTGGTCCACTTGCCTGTCACTCTGCCAGTACCATGCAGTTTTTAACACTATTGTTCTGTAGTATTGCTTGAGGTCTGAGATACTGATTCCCCCAGAAGTTCTTTTACTGTTGAGAATAGTTTTAGCTATCCTGGGTTTTTTGTTATTCCAGATGAATTTGAGAATTGCTTTTTCTAACTCTGTGAAGAACTGTGTTGGGATTTTGATAGGGATTGCATTGAATCTGTAGATTGCCTTTGGCAAAATGGCCATTTTAACTATATTAATCCTGCCAATCCACAAGCATGGAAGATTTTTCCGTTTTCTGAAGTCTTCGATTTCCTTCTTCAGAGACCTGAAGTTCTTGTCGTATAGATCTTTCACTTGTTTGGTTACAGTCACACCAAGATACTTTATATTGTTTGTAGCTATTGTGAAGGCTGTCATTTCCCTAACTTCTTTCTCAGCCTGCTTATCCTTTGAGTATAGTAAGGCAACTGATTTACTTAAGTTGATTTTATAGCCAGCCACTTTGCTAAAGTTGTTTATTGGCTGTAGGAGTTCTCTGGTGGAGTTTTTTGGATCACTTAAGTATACTATAATATCATCTGCAAATAGTGATAGTTTGACTTCTTCCTTTCCAATTTGTATCCCTTTGACCTCCTTATGTTGTCTAATTGCTCTAGCTAGAACTTCAAGTACTATATTGAAAAGATATGGAGAGAGAGGGCAGTCTTGTCTAGTCCCTGATTTGAGTGGGATTGCTTCAAGTTTCTCTCCATTTAGTTTGATGTTGGCTACCAGTTTGTTGTATATTGCTTTAACTATCATTAACCACTTTTTTAAGCATCCTATTTTTTTCTCCCTGCGAAGAATTCTGACTAGCAAGCTGAAAGTTAGAGCCCAGCAGTTCCTGATGAGATAGAACAAAGACCACATTGCTTAATCCTCTGCTGTTAGGCTACAGGTGTTAATCACCTAAGCCAGCAGTCTTTCACCCTCAGAAAGAACAAGAAAGTTTCTAGGACATTTTAGAAATTATCAGCATTTTTAGTACAGTTAGAAAGCCCTGAAACCCTCAGAGTTCAAAGCCATCATCACCAGAGTCCTACTCCATGTCTCCACAATTACCCTCGCCAGACCGGGAAGCTCCCAGCCACCAGCAATCACAGGACTTTTGTGTATGCCTTGTTAGTTCCTTGACCTAGAACTGACCCTATTTTTTGCATGTACTTCATATGGTGTAAAGGCAGCATGGGAAAAACTAAACATGCTCTAGCTGGAGTCATACTATAGTGTTGTCTAATTGTCTTTTCTTTCTTTAATCACCATTCACTCTGTTGAGACCTTGTTGACTGACTCAGTGGGCTTAGTCAAAACAACCTAGTCAGGTACTTTGAATGCTTGGGAAGAGAAGAACAAAGCACCTCATAGAGCAGTAGTCAAGGATGATATTCTCTCTTAACAAAATGTTCATTGTCACCTGGAAATAGAACATGTCTACACATTCCACACTATGCACTGGCTAGCAATTCTATCAGACAAACCATCACACAATGAAAGAGAGACACAGGTACTGTCCAGAAATGGGCAACAAAACCCTATGTGTGATGTCTCTAATCAGATATTTGATTTTTGAAAGTCACAGAGGAAAGATCCTCCTTCCTCATCAGCACAGGAACCTGAAAAGGGGTTTGTTGATGGACAATGAAGGATTTGCTCCCCACTGCCTCTCTTCTAACAGGTGAAAGGATTAGGATTGGAGGACGGAGTTTTATTCAAACCTAAGCTTAGAAATTTGGGAAGACTCCTTGTCAGTAAAAAGTTCCCTGTTTTTCACTGCCTAGCCTATCCAGTCCTTGAGTTTACAGTTCATTGAAAGTCTGTGTCTCATAAAGTACAGTGGAGATAGAAAAAAATGCAAATTTAAACTCTGAGCTTCACACATGCATGCCCAACACTGTGAATTTATAGTGCACTAATATCACCAAACATGCACACACCTCTATACCCACATGCTAGACTGATGACATATGCTGGTAATCAAATTGCCAAGGAAGTGGAGGCAAGAAAATGAGGAAATTGAAGCCAGCCTCATTACAGAGTGAGTTGAAAACCAGCCTTGGCTACATGAAACTCCAACAAGTAAAAGAAAAAGAAGGAAGGAAGAAAGAAAGGAAGGAAGGAAAGATGGAAAGAAGAAATGAAAGAAAGAAGGAAAGAGAAGGAAAGAAAGAAAGAAAGAAAGAAAGAAAGAAAGAAAGAAAGAAAGAAAAGAAAGAAAAAGAGAGAAAAGAAAGAAAGAAAAAGAGAGAAAGGAAGGAAGGAAGGAAGGAAGGAAGGAAGGAAGGAAGGAAAGAAAGAAGTGAAAAGAAAGGAAAGAAAGAAATTGGAATACAGGATAAAAACCCTTCTATATAAGTCACTTACATTTCCTAAATATTTACTTTTCTAATTTTCAGGTTTCAATTCATCACTGAAGGAAGTCATGGTGGTTTGAACTGGAATGATCCCATAGACTCATGCATTTGAATTCTTGGTCAACAGGGAGTGACGTCACTCTTAGGAGGTGTGGCCTTGTTGGAGTAGGTATGTCTTAGTTAGAGGAACTATGTCACAGCTTTGAGGTTCCGAATGTTCAATCCAGCTCCTATGTCTCTCTCTTCTTGCTGCCTGCTGATCTAGATGTGGGACTCTCTGCTATTCTTCAAAGCCGTGCTCTTCACCATGTCTGAACCTCTGACCTGTAAGCCAGCCCCAATTAAGTGTTTTCCTCTATATGAGTTACAGTGGCCATCATGTCTCTTCACACAAATGGAGCACTGACTAAGCTAGAAAAACAGACAGGAACTCGGGAACTTGGAGGCAGAGGTCATTGAAAAATATTTCTTACTGGCTTGAATTATTTATCTTGCTCTCTCTGCTTTCTTATAGAACACAGGATCACCCGCCTAGAAGTGGCTCCATCCACAGTGGGTTGCACATCAATCACATCAGTCAAGATGTGATTTCTTTTCTTTTCTTTCCCACAGGCCAGTCTGATGGAAACAAATTCCTCATTTGGTGTTTCCTCTTCTCACAGGACTCTAGCTGATGTTAGATTGACAAAAACTAACCAGAACAGACATTACCTTTTGTCAACTCTTAATGGGATCCAGTGTCCTCTTCTGGTGTACCTAAGATGAGTAACTGTGTACTCACATACACTAAATAAATACATCTTAAAACAAACAAATAAAAAACCAAGACTTGCTGTGCTTACTCTCCTTTAAGAAACTTACCTTTTCTTGTTGTTTTCTTGATATGTTAATGTGTGTGGCTATTACTGTGTGACTGGGAGGCAGTCTTAGGAGGTGGAGGCCAGAGGACAATGTGTATAGTTCTTCGTGCATGTCCTCCGTTTAAAAAGTTTATTTTTCCTTTTTTTTCTTTTTTCTTTTCTTTTCTTTCTTTTTTCTTTCTTTTTTTTCTGTTTTTTTTTTTTTTTTTTTTTTTTTTTTTTTTTTTTTTGAGGCAGGGTTTCTCTTGTCATAACTCTGGATGTCCTGGACCTCACTCTGAAGCAACTGGCCTCAATCTGAGAGAGTCACCTGCCTAAGCATCAGCATCCCCTAATGCTGGAATTAACGGTTTCATGGCTGCCTGGCTAAGTCAGGATTTCTCTGTGAAGCCCTGGATGTCCTGGAATTGTCTATGTAAACCATGCTGGCCTGGAACTAACAAATATTCACCTGCTTTTGACATTTAAGTTCTAGGATTGAAGGCAAGCACCACCTCTGCCAGAGCATATCTAACATTTTTAATGTGAGTTCTAGGCTTCAAACTCAGGAAGGGACGCCTTTCGCTGGCAGGGCATCGGCTATCTCTCTCCTTTTCTTTCTGTATTTAGGTTTTGTCTTGAGACAGAGTCTCATATAGCCCAGAAGACCTTGACCTCACCTTGTCTGTTAAAGGTCCTTTAACTATTATTGGAAATAAGATAGTGAATGTAAGAGAGTAGTGATAACTATGTAGTTTTAAATAAACAATGCAGAAATATACAGAAAGGGAACTACGGCATAGAGAAAAGGCATGGACGCCAAGGTGTTGATTTGGCACAAGACTATGTATTTTTTAGAAACATATAAGGACAAAAACCTTAATGAATAAAAAAAAAAATGAGACTTAAGAATGGCCACTTGTGATTGCTGACTTCCCTATCCAAACCTGGATAAGAAACTAGGTCTACTACTTGCAACTTTCTGAATCAAAGAAAGGTTTTTCTATAATTCTGATGGATTCTACATCACCTCATTCTATAAATGAACCAAGCAATCTATGTCATACACTTGATCAGCAGCTAGCTGAGCCTTCTGCTGAGTTCCAGGCCTTGAGGGAGGTGGGCTGAGTTGCACTGTGTGCTTGCTGATGGGGGCCTCCCAGGACTTGGGCCATGCCCTGTCCCAGGAGCTGGCCCAGTTGCTGTTGTCCAGTTCTGTGCTGATCCTAAGGGAAGGTAGTGACCTGGTGCCATGGATTCTGAATGCAGAGCTGGTGCACAGCAGCCTGGCCTGCGAGTGGTGCTGGTATCTCCAGATCTGGGCTGCCAGGCCAGGAAACAGCAGTCTCTGTGTAGATGCTTGAGATCCCTGGGCTTTAGGGTCTGCAGGGCCTGCTGCTAATCACAACGCAGGTGAGACTCCTAACAAGACCAGGGCTGCAAGCTCTCACCTCATTGCCTTTTGGTTAGGTGGATGCTTAGTCCTCAAATCCAAAGTTCAGGAGGAGAAAGGACGTACTAGTGTCACTGCAGCGTTAGTCTAACCAGGTTGTCTAAAGTGCCTTAATTTGTGCCTCAGGGCTGGTGTGTGAGTCACGACATCTGTTTTTATAAAGAGCATTCATGATCACTCTTAGGGATGTCTGCACAGCTGGAACTATAGGGAGTAACTGGAGAAGGCTGTGGGAGCAGAGCCCAAGCTGCCTCTTCAGTTTGTTCCATCCTGTTTTTTTTTTTTTTTTTTTTCAGGCGCTCTCGGGGACAATTCCAATGTCTTCCTGAATGTGAAGGACCTAGTTAAGGTGAACAACTACCTCAGGTACCTTCAACGCTGTCCCAGATATCCCTGGCCTTAGCAAGACTGTTGTTAACATCTCATCTCTGTGTGCCCTGATACTTTTCAAGGACTAGGAGCTGTATTCTGTAGGGAAGGCTGCCTGAGACACGGTGTAGCAGATCCTTGAAGGTGAGGAAACCATCATGAGGGGGCTGAGCTATCCCTAGGACAGGTGGCTGATACTGACATGGATGCTCCCAGATCTTCCTGATACCTTTCTTGGGGATGGGCTAGGAGGGGAGTCTGGTCTATATTCTCAGTAAAGAATCAAAAGAATATAGTTGTATTAGTGAGGGTGCTCTAGAGTCACAGAATGTATGGGTAGTCTCTATATAGTCAGGGAATTTATAGATGATTTACAGCTTGTAGTCCAACTCCCCAGCAATGGTCAGCAGCAGCTGTGGATGGAAGTCCAAGGATTTAGCAGTTGCTCAGTCCCATGAGGCAGGCAAGGAAGAAGTGTGAGTCTACTTCCAATGTCCTTATATCGGTCTCTAGCAGAGGGTGTGGCCCGGATTAAAGGCTATAGGTCTCCATCAGAGGGTGTGGCCCAGATTAAAGGCATGTGCCATCAAGACTTTAATCCAAGATGACCTTGAACTCGGAGATCTCTATGTCTTGATCTTCTGGAATTCATAGCCACTATGCTTCAAGATCTTCATGCCAAGATCCAAGTCAGAAACTTGTATCTCTGAGCCTCCAGATTAGGATCATAGGTGAGCCTTCCAATTCTTGATTGTAGTTCATTCCAGATATAGTCAAGTTGACAACCAGGAATAGCCACTACAATAGTGTTCCTCCCACAAGTCCTGGGTCCTCACTTCACAGGAAAAATACTGACTCACAAGAATTTGGAGCAGTCAGGGGCAGAAGAACTAAGCCTTATGAGTTTCCTGATTAGCCTGCAGCATAAAACACTCATACACATAAAAAGGAATTAAAATAAAAAAAAATTCTTAGCTGTCTGATTTTCTCTCTCAAGGGACACATACTATCGCTCCCATGTATCCTCAGGTACCCAGCAAATCTGTACAGAGGTTGGACATAAAAAAATGTTCAAATCTAAGCAAACAGACATTGTTGAGTGGTGAGCATCTCAGGCTGAGCTCTGCTGGAACACTGAACGGAATGCAGAAAAGCTCCTCTGATGAATAAGATAGGGGCCATGGTCTTAGGGAAATTAAAAGGTATTTCGTTTTCTGAGAACATCTCTTTTCTGACCAGCCTAACAAGATGCCACCATGTCTTTCTTCTAAACTTGAGATTTTAGTGATAGAAGGTAGCAACATTTGATAGACTGGGTGAGCAACTAAGGGGTGAGATGCAGCTGTCTGTACCTCTTTGAACTAGGACAAGATCGTGGAGACACAAAAGCAAAATGGTCTGTCTAATGCCCATGTAAGGCAGAACCAGAACTCACGCTGACTTCTAACTTCTCCATCTATGCTGGGTCTCTTCATGTTATCTAATCAGTGCACTATACACACATGCATGATACTTCTTGTCTCACCATCCAGCTCACCTGCTGGAGTTCAGCCTAGGCTCCTTCAGACAGCAGTGATCACATGTAAACTACAGACAGGAGGGGATCCAGTTCTAGAAGGGTCCAGAGTTAAGTTAGCCCTCTGGAGGTTGTCCCAGGTATCAGGAGGAACTGAGAAGCTGCCCCTCAGAGCCTGAAGACAGACAGAGAGGCCAGCCTAGTTTTCATTTCAGTCTCTGGAAGAATGTTCTAAGAGATTTCCAAAGACTGAAAAATCTCTTTGGAATGATAGCAAAAATTTCCCCAGAGATGGTCAAAACTGGGCATGATAGAGCTCTTGAGGCATAGGTACAGGAGTTCAAAGTCAGCCTTGGATTGGCAAAAGGTTAGAGGCCAGAATGGGCTACAAGAGAGCAAGAGGAACAGAGCAGAAGACAGGCTAGAAGACATTCAAATGTTCTTCCAGTCCTTATGTTACATATTTTTTCTGCCCCAAAAACACCATCAAAATTTGGGAGGCTTCACAATTCCATTAGCAGAAAGGAGATGTTTTCTAGAAATGCAAGGAAATGTAACAAAGCTTGTTAGAAAGTGACAGCTTGCTCTTGCTCTCTCTCCTCTGTCTCTCTATTTCTGCCTCTCCATCTCTGTGTCTCTCTGTCTCTGGCTCTTTCTCTGTCTTTCCATCACTGTCTCTGTGTGCCTGTCTCTGTCTCTGTCTCTGCCTCTGACTCTCTCTCTCTCTCTCTCTCTCTCTCTCTCTCTGTGTGTGTGTGTGTGTGTGTGTGTGTGTGTGTGTGTGTGGTTGGTTGGTTGGTGTTTTGCCTGAATGTCTATCTCATGCATTCACTAACTGCCAAGGCCAGAAGAGGGCAGTATATCGATTGTAACTGGTGTCACTGATGGTTGTCAGCTGCCTTGGTACTGCGAATCAAATCCCAGTTTCTACAAGAACAAAAAATATACTTAAGAGAGGTTCTCAAAAGGCGTGGATGAGGGGCTCAGTTGGTAAAATGCTCAGTGTACAAGCAGGAGGCCCTAAGATCAAATCCCCAGTGAAGAGATGAGTGTAGGGGATTGGAGAGAAAGTTGGCTCTCTCTTAAGTATGGTCTTACATGGTAAAGTGTGGTCAGCAATTTGCACTCACGTGGCATGGAGGCACACTCCTATGGAGTCATGCTAGGAAGGCATAAATGAGGGTGTGAGCAAGTGACCTTCCCAGTTACCAGACAGGGGTACCCCAGAGTTACGGATCTCCAATAGGATTGCATCTCAATGACCTGGTGTACCACCAAGATAGACATGGGACTGGAAGCTCTTGGACAGCATGCTGGAGAAATAGGTGGAGAAATAGGTGTCTTATATTCTGACTGTTAAGTACTTTCTGCTTAGGCAGGGCTGGATTCTAGGATTTGTATTTACTAAACACTGCTTAAAGAAGTTATATCCCAGGACTTTTAACCTGACCCAGGCTACCACTGCCTGGTTCTTAAACACTTTAATAATTGGACCTTGATGAGCAGGGGAAAGTTGACAAATAAAGAAGTAGGTCTTGGTGCCTAGCTTTAAGAATGTAAGCTAATGTGCTTTAACAGGGCAGAGGACTAGGGGAGAAGAATACGGCCTGCCAGAGCCATGTTTGCTGCTCTCGCCATGGTCCAGCTGCCTAGACTGCCTCCATCCCTACATGTGTGTTTATTGCTGGATTGCTGAGTGTGGGGAGGTGGCCTTCAGTCTCTCTTGCTGGGACACCTGCTGACATTCCGCCATTGTTGTTATGAGACCAAAGCTATCTGGCTTGTTTGTAAAAACCAGGAAGAAGAGGCTATGTCAGTTGATATTCAGATTTTGGGGGAGCATATGATACTAGGGCAGTATAGTCTCTGAGGCATGTAGATTCTGATGAAACAGGATGTTATTTCTGATGAAAGAGCTAATAATGGCCCTATATTTGTTGGGGCAGTCTGTGGTTGATTGGAAATACCTTGGGACAGATTTCCTAAGGACAGGGGTGAAGTAAAGGCATTAAGAACAAAATGGTTTTGGATGTACACTTGAAACTATATGGTTCTTGGTCCGTGTAGCTGGGAAGAAGAGTCCAAAGAGCAGGGACATGAAAAGAGGATCAGGAAAGGGGAGAGATCACACCCTTCAGAATACTTAGTAGAGAGGAAGTCTTAGGCTGTCAGTTGGCAGAAGTAACTGTCTGCAGTCTGAGTGTTCTTGAGAAGAGGCAGCAAAATTTAGATTGGTTGTGTAGGTTAGTTATGGAACAACAATTATCTTAAAGTAGGGTCTGGTTGTGCTGGAGAGAATATAGTTTGAGAGGCTGTTGTTACTTCTAGACAGTCTTTCTTGTGCTGCTCAGGTAGTTAATTTCTGATATTAAAATACATTAGGAACATGGACACCTGGAAAGGCTCTTGAGAAACTGAGGGGCAGTCCGTAACATATTTTTTCATTTACTATGAAAATGTTGAGAGAAATTGGTTTTGGTTCCCTATTAGTGTTCTGACTTATTCTGAATGAATGATAGAAGGAAAGTGAGCCACTGCTTGATGAATTTAGCCTTTTCATGACCAGGGGATTAGCCTCTCAAGGACTGAACCTTGAGAGGCTCCTAGAAGCTTTTTTATATTGTTACACAAAAAGGCATCTTTAGCAAGTCAGTCTCTACCAAAACGTCTGATCTAACCTAGGAGTTGTCTTGAAAGATCCATGAGCAAAGCAACCCTCAGCCATAGGAGACAGCATGGTTTGCCAGAGGTTGCAAGCAACATTTGAGATGGTTCTTTCTCTAGTGGCCTTGTAATCTTTTCTTTAATTAGGCCATTATTTAACAATCCCCATATAGTATGCATATACACAGCACTCTCCAAGGGCCACACATAGCCCTCCTTGCAACAGTAGGCATAGATCCAAGCCCCTTCAATTTTGCAAAACCACCCCAGTTAGAGAACAATCGGATTTTTCTAGGACTGTCATTGACTTTTCTAATCTTTAGATGTGTTCATCAATAGCTTCTTGCAAGGAGTGGGTAATGGGAACCCTGTAATAAGAAAGCTTTGGTTCCTGTTCCTATAGCTCCTGCTATACCTATGGCTAGGAGGGTAGACAAAACAATGGCTCTATTGGATTCTCTTAAATTTATTATGAGGACCCAGTAAAAGGTAGTGAGAACATACTTTCATGAATAGAAAGTCATTCTGGGAACCAACTCTACTAGAACACAGAAGTCAGAAGTGGAATTAAGTACTTCCATGTGAATGCATGGAATTAGGTCATTCAGAAAACTCACCAAGCATCCTCTAAAATGCCTAAATAGTACCCATTGCAAGAATCCTTAGCAATAGTGCCTTTTCTTCTATCTATTGTGATACATAGAGAAGTTAGGTGGAGTCAGCTCAAGGGCCATCGGTCAGAACACACCTGCAAAGCTACCTGGCTACACAGGGACAGTCCTGACAATTGCTGCTGTGTTTCCTTTCAATGGCATGGGACTGGAACAGTCTCCTTTCCCTCCTTCCAACCAGATCACAGCTCACCAGCTTCAGAAGAGGGAAGTCCAGCTACATATCATGTTGGGAGTACTTGAAAATATTCTTATCAGGAAAAATAAATCATGTAGAAAGGAAGGAAGAAAATGCAGGGTCAGTCATGCAGACCTGGAAGTCCATAAAAAATACTATAGAAGGAGGATGATCAAGAATTCAAGGTCTTCCTCAGCTACAGAGTAAATCCCAAGCTAGCTTGATCTACAGAGTGACTCCTCAAATGGAATTGCTCTCTCCCAGAATGCAGGAAACACTGTGTTTCTTCCCCAGAACCAAGTAAACCAGACTTTTAAAGGAAATCCTGTATCCCTACATTGGTTGGGAAGTGACACAGAATTTAAAACTCAAAGTCATCCACAGCAGAGTTGGAAAACTTTAGATACTGCTTTAAATAAGGACTGAATTTGACCTTGATGCATACATGACCACAGAATTAGGAGTGTCTGTGTATGTGTGTCTAATTGTCCTTGTGTGTGTTTCTGTTTCTTTGTCCTCACTTATGTAGGCCAGGTATATTTATGAAATGCTATTCTATCTTAGTTTTTCAGACAGAGTATGTCAAGTGATCTCAGCACTGCAAACTCCTACATCTGCCTCTCTCAGCCACCAGGCCTAAGACAACACAAAGATGCTGCCTTGACTGGTTTTCAAAGGATTCTATACCAAACACATATTTGCCCAGTCCCAGTGACAAGATCTGATAATTCCACATATTTAGAATGTACATGTCCTTTTTCAGACAATATACCACTCAGCCTGGAACTTACTCTTGCATACACGGGCCTTGAACAGGACAGGGTGGCTCAAAACAGATATTTCTGCATTGGTGATGTCAAGATAGGAAGATGAGGATCTTGTTCAAGATCATTCTTGGCTACAAGGTGGCCTGTTGGTATATATGAGACTGACTAAAACACAAATGCTAACAGCATTACAGTGTACCTAAGGAGAAACTGAGGCAACAGGATGCACAGGAAGTAAAAACCAAGCTGTGCTATGCTCTAGGTTCCATTCCATTTGATTTATAGACGGGACAATGTGAACACTATAACAAGCATAGCTACTAACCAAAGTAGAAAGAACCAAATGTCAGGATATAAAATGGAAGTATGCCTCAGATATCTGAACACATCTACCAGGGAATAAAAATCAATGTTTGTATTTGTTGTAGGTAGAATATGTTCCCTTAGCATACTTCTGAGTTTGGTATTATTAAGAGTGATACATTCAAGAACTTTTGTTGTTGTTGCTGTTGTTAGGTATGTTGATCTTTTGGGTTTTAATTTCCTGTATCTGTTTTGATCAAGTATGATTTTAAATTTTATGTTCATACTTTGTGTATGCCACATAAGGCAGTCTTCAGTGTAACATAACTCCCTAGAGCTCCTGTTTATGAAAGAGCAATTGAGATCTTCTGTTTGGAAGCTGTTCATGTACAGGAAAAGATTGAGACAGAGGTAAAGACTCACCAGGTGTTCCCTGTCCAAGTGCATGGATGGCAAGGAAAGAGGATGTGAGGTCAGCTCTCCAAGCCAATCTGGCCAGAGTATCTGAGAAGTCCTCCTTGGTTTTCTTCCAGTGGCTAGGACCAACACAGGACCCGAGAAATGAACTTTCTCAAAGCTGTGCATTGTGGATTGGGGAACATTGGGTTCTGTGATACTCTTCCTGCTCCAGAGTAGAATAAGACACACATCTCTTCTCTGATTGGGCAAAAAATATATCTGTCCTATGAGAGCTTCTTGTTGATCAGGGGACAGTGGACAGTGCAGATACCAAATAAGAATGTGTTTCCTGACCGTAGAATGCTATAGGGCCATGCTGTTGAACTCAGCAGAAATCCCAGCAGGATTACTATGCCAGGAAGCTTGTTGCCTTGTATTCAAATTAGGGGAGACATTTGGCAGGACAGACCATCCATGTCAGTCACATGGCCTTCTGTGGGCCTCAATCTATGACAGGTACAGCATAGGGAGAGAGGACACAGGAGATGACATCTTACCAATGTGACAGTGGGAGAGACAGGGAACGCTTCCCAGAAGCCATCTCAAAGTATGTGCCAGACTGTTTACCTGAGCAAGAAAAAGTAATGTGCAAATACTCAAAAAATAAAATAGAAGTAATTTTGTGGATGCGTCTAGCTGAATGCTGACTCCAGGTAGAGGCCGGAAGCTGGCATGAGGCAGAGCCACAGCAGGTTACTGCCTGATCATAAGGGCCTCTAGTTTGACCCTGGGCCCAGCACTTATTACTCCTTCATGTGATGGCACCTGATGCTGAGAGAATTGTCCTGTTCCAAGGTAAATGGTGCCCTGGAGAGAACAAGCAGAGAGAGGCAAGGGAAGAGGAGCTAGAGGGCAGAATTGGCGGAGAGAGAGGGCACAGCTGCCTCTGGAGTCACTCCACTGCTGTGGATTTCATAAGTTTTGCTCTGAGTTGGGTCTGAGGACTCAAGGTGTGTCCTGCGATGCAGGGGGAATGGGGCTGGGTGGGGGTTTGTAAAAGGAGGGAGTCCCCTAGAGGACCCCCACAGAGGCACTTCCAGGTCTCATTTTCAACCTAGGAACCCAACTGTGGCAGGCAGGATATGCTGACTAGGGAAAGTTCTCTAAGGAAAGAAGTCTACTTCGTGAATAAGACCATATTCTCTCCATGAAACAGGGAGCAAAAGACAGAATGTTATCGAAGAAGAATCTCTGAGAGTTATCCAGGTTAGAGGAGAAGCCACAGTGCTACTCTTCCACAGAGGGCTTTGAGGGTTCTTTTGCACCTCAGCCCTCTCATCTGAGCAACACCCAGTGAAAAACTAGCCCTTTCTGCCTGAGATTTTACCTGGATAAAACAGTGCTGGGGTGGACAGCTCTTCCTGTGAAGGAGGGGACTGTGGCCACACAGGCTCATGTATATCTGGCTTGGGTCTCCTGATGGACTGTCAGATTCTCAGCCAGGCTGACCCCCAACACATGACTCACAAGCTATGGAGCTAGGACTTGTCCTCATCAGGACTTCAAAGCAAAGACACAGATGAGGGAGGCTCTTAGTGACTGTGAATCACAGAGAAATTATTGGACTGGCCCTGCAGATCCCTAGCACTCGGTCTCCCCCGCCCAGTGGTTCTCCAATAACTCTCTGCTTCCTTTCTCCATGCCCCATCTTCTCCTCTCCCTGCTTTGATCAGCTTCTCTGCTGTCCACTTTTGGTTCAGTAGGCATGAAGTAGCTCTATGGAATTCTTTCTGAAGTGGCAGATTGTTAAATTCCTTAGTTTGCCACAAGGGGGAAGACCCATCCTTTGTCACAAAGAACAAAAGTATGGATAAAATGAATAACGACTTGCACCAATGTGGTCCTGTGAAGGGTCCAATGATCCCCTTTTCTTAGAACCAATTTCTTACTGGAAACTTTACTTCCCTTTGGTGGTGTCAGGCAACTGCACGGGTTTCAGAGGCAGTGCATGATTGTCTTCTTCATTCCTTCCAGCAGTATGGTCAGTTATGAGAGCCTGCACCCCAAGGCTGGACATTGGTAGTGGGTTCTTCCTGAATGATGGCATCTTATTGAAGGATGGTCTTTTCCTGGGTGATGTCCTTTTCCTGTGTGAGAGTCTCTTTCTGCAGGTATCCCCAGTGGAGGACCCTCTGAGGGTTATACTCTTAGCTGCCTGTAGAGATCCTCAGACCTTCTCTTGGGTACTGCAGGAGGACATATGCCTGTCAGGCATATATCCAATGACCCGCTTGGTCCTGACAATGCTAGGGCTCTGGGTGTCCGGGAACATCTGCGTGTAAGTAGGTGGTAAACATGCCTCACTGTCCAGATCATGGGGTGTCTCACAATTGGATTAGATGAACTGATCATCAGCAGTTTGATGATGACATTGAAATTATCAATGGAAACATGAGGAGAATGCTGAAGTTTGTTGTGATGATCTGCAGCCCCAAATCCACAAAAGATTTACCTAGGAAAGACAGGCTCCCAGTCACCATGAGGAACAGGAGTACCCCTAAACTCCAGATATCCATTGGGCAGCCCTCATATTACTCTGCTTACAAGAGTTCTGGAGCACAGCAGGGCAGTATGCTACAGAAATCTGCCCGCTTTTGCCTAGGGATTACTTCAGCAGTAAGGCCAAAATTAGACAGTGGTCGATCAAAATGTTGCTGGCCTTTCTGTACCTATGGGCAATGTGATTGTTGTGGCAGTACTGCACAGCATGTACGATCTGGACAAACATCCTTCAAGCCTAGCTCTCCTCTAAAAACCCCCTTCGATGATGAGGTCTTGTAGCTCTCCCTCTGATGCGTGCTCCATCACTATGTAGGTGGTCTCTCTCATCTGCACCATGTGAAATGACTTGACAATCTTAGGATGTCTAAGTGATTTCATATTCCTGACTTCCATGCAGATAATCGAGGTATACTTTGTGGGTGTTTTTGGCAAATTTTTACAGACACACAAGTCAATGTGGAAACATGGAAGGCCAGTTTGACCACTGAAAAGTTTCCTTCACCAAGGGTGGTCAGCACCTTATAGTTAGGGATAAAGATCTCTTTAATAGAGTAGCAGGCCTCCAGGTCCTACTCCATCATCAAACCTTTCATGATTTAGGTAGAACCAATTTTGCAATACAAAAAAATTAAAAAATAAAATAAAGTCAGGCCCCAAAAAAATGTTTACAGCTAGATTCCTGTGTCAAAAGGACAAGAAAAAGGGAGAAATGTGTCAGATGATGTGGAGATCTTTGACATTGAGCTAGGACAAGAAAGTAGGCCCAAAATAACTACAGCCAAGGAATGAGAATTTTTTATCTTGATCATCTTGATAAGTCCCCAGACACAGTGATCACAGTGCCAGGAGCCATAATGGGACAAGCTAATATACTAGCAGATGATCATCCTGAAATGCCTGCCTCGGATTATTATACACTCTGCGACAGGTGAGCCCCCATTCAGCAAGGCTGTGGGGGACTAATTTTAGGAAAGATTCCTGCTGTTTATATGCTTTTTCTGTTATTATTATATGTTTATAATAATCAATAAGTAGTAGCACATCCCTTTGGAGCATATCTCTGCAGATCCACGAAGATGTACTGTCTTATAGTGATGCTATGTAGACAAACAGATGACTAAAGTTTTGATGATGATCCTATAACAATTCCTAAAATTATATCTGTGATTATTAAGTTCTTTTATAATGGGACTCCTACTTGGTCCTTTTCTTTCTTTTTTATTTTTTTTATTCGATATAATTTATTTACATTTCAAATGATTTCCCCTTTTCTAGCCCCCCCCACTCCCCGAAAGTCCCGTAAGCCCCCTTCTCTTCCCCTGTCCTCCCTCCCACCCCTTCCCAGTTCCCCGTTCTGGTTTTGCCAAATACTGTTTCACTGAGTCTTTCCAGAACCAGGGACCACTCCTGCTTTCTTCTTGTATCTCATTTGATGTGTGGATTATGTTTTGGGTATTCCAGTTTTCTAGATTAATAACCACTTATTAGTGAGTGCATACCATGATTCACCTTTTGAGTCTGGGTTACCTCACTTAGTATGATGTTCTCTAGCTCCATCCATTTGCCTAAGAATTTCATGAATTCATTGTTTCTAATGGCTGAATAGTACTCCATTTTGTAGATATACCACATTTTTTGCATCCACTCTTCTGTTGAGGGATACCTGGGTTCTTTCCAGCATCTGGCAATTATAAATAGGGCTGCTATGAACATAGTAGAGCATATATCCTTATTACATGCTGGGGAATCCTCTGGGTATATGCCCAGGAGTGGTATAGCAGGATCTTCTGGAAGTGAGGTGCCCAGTTTTCGGAGGAACCGCCAGACTGATTTCCAGAGTGGTTGTACCAATTTGCAGCCCCACCAGCAGTGGAGGAGTGTTCCTCTTTCTCCACACCCTCTCCAACACCTGCTGTCTCCTGAATTTTTAATCTTAGCCATTCTGACTGGTGTAAGATGAAATCTCAGGGTTGTTTTGATTTGCATTTCCCTAATGACTAATGAAGTTGAGCATTTTTTAAGATGCTTCTCTGCCATCCGAAGTTCTTCAGGTGTGAATTCTTTGTTTAACTCTGTACCCCATTTTTTAATAGGGTTGTTCGGTTTTCTGGAGTCTAACTTCTTGAGTTCTTTATATATATTGGATATTAGCCCTCTATCTGATGTAGGATTGGTGAAGATCTTTTCCCAATTTGTTGGTTGCCGATTTGTCCTCTTGATGGTGTCTTTTGCCTTACAGAAACTTTGTAATTTTATGAGGTCCCATTTGTCAATTCTTGCTCTTAGAACATACGCTATTGGTGTTCTGTTCAGAAACTTTCTCCCTGTACCGATGTCCTCAAGGGTCTTCCCCAGTTTCTTTTCTATTAGCTTCAGAGTGTCTGGCTTTATGTGGAGGTCCTTGATCCATTTGGATTTGAGCTTAGTACAAGGAGACAAGGATGGATCAATTCGCATTCTTCTGCATGCTGCCCTCCAGTTGAACCAGCACCATTTGTTGAAAAGGCTATCTTTTTTCCATTGGATGTTTTCAGCCTCTTTGTCGAGGATCAAATGGCCATAGGTGTGTGGGTTCATTTCTGGATCTTCAATCCTGTTCCATTGATCCTCCTGCCTGTCACTGTACCAATACCATGCAGTTTTTAACACTATTGCTCTGTAGTATTGCTTGAGGTCAGGGATACTGATTCCCCCAGATTTTCTTTTGTTGCTGAGAATAGTTTTAGCTATCCTGGGTTTTTTGTTGTTCCAGATGAATTTGATAATTGCTCTTTCTAACTCTGTGAAGAATTGAGTTGGGATTTTGATGGGTATTGCATTGAATCTGTATATTGCTTTTGGCAAAATGGCCATTTTAACTATATTGATTCTACCGATCCATGAGCATGGGAGGTTTTCCCATTTTTTGAGGTCTTCTTCCATTTCCTTCTTCAGAGTCTTGAAGTTCTTGTCATACAGATCTTTCACATGTTTGGTAAGAGTCACCCCAAGATACTTTATATTGTTTGTGGCTATTGTGAAGGGGGTCATTTCCCTAATTTCTTTCTCAGCCTGCTTATCCTTTGAGTATAGGAAGGCCACTGATTTGCTTGTGTTGATTTTATAACCTGCCACTTTGCTGAAGTTGTTTATCAGCTGTAGGAGCTCTCTAGTGGAGTTTTTTGGGTCACTTAGGTAGACTATCATGTCGTCTGCAAATAATGGAAGTTTGACTTCTTCCTTTCCAATTTGTATCCCTTTGACCTCCTTATGTTGTCGAATTGCCCGAGCTAGTACCTCAAGTACAATATTGAAAAGATAAGGAGAAAGGGGGCAGCCTTGTCTGGTCCCTGATTTCAGTGGGATTGCTTCAAGTTTCTCTCCATTTAGTTTGATGCTGGCTACCGGTTTGCTGTATATTGCTTTTACTATGTTTAGGTATGGGCCTTGAATTCCTGTTCTCTCCAAGACTTTAAGCATGAAAGGATGCTGAATTTTGTCAAATGCTTTTTAGCATCCAATGAAGGACCTAGTTAAGGTGAACAACTACCTCAGGTACCTTCAACGCTCTCCCAGATATCCCTGGCCTTAGCAAGACTGTTGTTAACATCTCATCTCTGTGTGCCCTGATACTTTTCAAGAACTAGGAGCTGTATTATGTAGGGAAGGCTGCCTGATACATGGTGTAGCAGATCCTTGAAGGTGAGGAACCCAGCATGAGGGAGCTGAGCTATCCCTAGGACAGGTGGCTGATACTGACATGGATGCTCCCGGATCTTCCTGATACCTTTCTTGGGGATGGGCTAGGAGGGGAGTCTGGTCTATATTCTCAATGAAGAATCAAATGAATATAGTTGTATTAGTGAGGGTTCTCTAGAGTCACAGAATGTATGGGTAGTCTCTATATAGTTAGGGAATTTATCGATGACTTACAGCTTGTAGTCCAACTCCCCAGCAATGGTCAGCAGCAGCTATGGATGGAAGGCCAAGGATTTAGCAGTTGCTCAGTTCCACAAGGCAGATGCAGATGGAAGTCCAAGAATCTAGCAGTTGCTCAGTCCCACGAGGCAGGCAAGGAAGAAGTGTGAGTCTACTTCCAATGTTCTTATATTGGTCTCTAGCAGAGGGTGTGGACCAGATTAAAGGCTGTAGGTCTCCAGCAGAGGGTGTGGCCCAGATTAAAGGCATGTGCCATCAAGACTTTAATCCCAGATGACCTTGAACTCTATGTCTTGATCTTCTGGAATTCATAGCCACTATCCTTCAAGATCTTCATGCCAAGATCCAGGTCAGAAACTTGTATCCCTGAGCCTCCAGATTAGGATCATAGGTGAGCCTTCCAATTCTTGATTGTAGTTCATTCCAGACATAGTCAAGTTGACAACCAGGAATATCCACTACAATAGTGTTCCTCCCACAAGTCCTGGGTGGGTCCTTACTTCACAGGAAAAATACTGACTCACAAGAATTTGGAGCAGTCAGGGGCAGAGGAACTAAGCCTTATGAGTTTCCTGATTAGCTTGCAGCATAAAACACTCATACACATAAAAAGGAATTAAAATTTTAAAAAAATGCTTAGCTGTCTGATTTTCTCTCTCAAGGGTGCACATACTATTCCTCCCATGTATCCTCAGGTACCAGCAAATCTGTACAGAGGTTGGACATAAAAAATGTTCAAATCTAAGCAAACAGACATTGTTGAGTGGTGAGCATCTCAGGCTGAGCTCTGCTGGAACACTGAACGGAATGCAGAAAAGCTCCTCTGATGAATAAGATAGGGGCCATGTTCTTAGGGAAATTAAAAGGTATTTGGTTATCTGAGACCATCTCTTTTCTGACCAGCCTAACAAGATGCCACCATGTCTTTCTTCTAGACTTGAGATTTTAGTGATAGAAGGTAGCAACATTTGATAGACTGTGCGAGCAACTAAGGGGTGAGATGCAGTTGTCTGTATCTCTTTGAACTAGGACAAGATCATGGAGACACAAAAGCAAAATGGTCTGTCTAATACCCATGTAAGGCAGAACCAGAACTCACGCTGGCTCCTAAGTTATCCATCTATGCTGGGTCTCTTCATGTTATCTAATCAGTGCACTATACACACATGCATGATACTTCTTGTCTCACCATCCAGCTCACCTGCTAGAGTTCAGCCTAGGCTCCTTCAGACAGCAGTGATCACATGTAAACTACAGACAGGAGGGGAGCCATTTCTAGAAGGGTCCAGCGTTAAGTTAGCCATCTGGAGGTTGTCCCAGGTATCAGGAGGAACTGAGAAGCTGCCCCTCAGAGCCTGAAGACAAACAGAGAGGCCAGCCTAGTTTTCATTTCAGTCTCTGGAAGAATGTTCTAAGAGATTTCCAAAGACTGAAAAATCTCTTTGGAAAGATAGCAAAAATTTCCCCAGAGATGGTCAAGAAGATAAAACTGGGCATGATAGAGCTCTTGAGGCATAGGTACAGGAGTTCAAAGTCAGCCTTGGATTGACAAAAGGTTAGAGGCCAGAATGGGCTACAAGAGAGCAAGAGGAACAGGGCAGAAGACAGGCTAGAGGACATTCAAATGTTCTTCCAGTCCTTGTGTTACATAATTTTTCTGCCCCAAAAACACCATCAAAATTTGGGAGGCTTCACAATTCCATTAGCAGAAAGGAGATGTTTTCTAGAAATGCAAGGAAATGTAACAAAGCTTGTTAGAAAGTGACATCTTGCTCTTGCTCTCTCTCCTCTGTCTCTCTATCTCTGTGTCTGTCTCTGTCTCTTTCTCTGTCTTTCCATCACTGTCTCTGTGTGCCTGTCTCTCTCTCTGTCTCTGTCTCTGTCTCTCTGTCTCTCTGTCTCTCTCTCTCTCTCTCTCTCTCTCTCTCTCTCTCTCTCTCTCTCTCTCTGTGTGTGTGTGTGTGTGTGTGTGTGTGTGTGTGTGTGTGTGTGTGGTTGGTGTTTTGCCTGAATGTCTATCTCATGCATTCACTAACTGCCAAGGCCACAAGAGGGCAGTATATCGATTGTAACTGGTGTCACTGATGGTTGTCAGCTGCCTTGGTACTGCGAATCAAATCCCATTTTCTACAAGAACAAAAAATATACTTAAGAGAGGTTCTCAAAAGGCGTGGGTGAGGGGCTCAGTTGGTAAAATGCTCAGTGTACAAGCAGGAGGCCCTAAGATCAAATCCCCAGTGAAGAGATGAGTGTAGGGGATTGGAGAGAAAGTTGGCTCTCTCTTAAGTATGGTCTTACATGGTAAAGTGTGATCAGCAATTTGCACTCACGTGGCATGGAGGCACACTCCTATGGAGTCATGCTAGGAAGGCCTAAATGAGGGTGTGAGCAAGTGACCTTCCCAGTTACCAGACAGGGGTACCCCAGAGTTACGGATCTCCAATAGGATTGCATCTCAATGACCTGGTGTACCACCAAGATAGACATGGGACTGGAAGCTCTTGGACAGCATGCTGGAGAAACAGGTGGAGAAATAGGTGTCTTATATTCTGACTGTTAACTACTTTCTGCTTAGGCAGGACTGGATTCTAGGATTTGTATTTACTAAACACTGCTTAAAGAAGTTATATCCCAGGACTTTTAACCTGACCCAGGCCACCAGAGCCATTTGCCGAGGTTTACTGAGAGTGAGTGAATGGTTAACAGAGTGAACCCCATGCAAATAAGAGGACAGATGCAATGTGTTCTAGAAGGAAATTTGCTGTGAGCCTCCAGACACAGAGGACTCTGATACAGGACATAGAATTGGACTCTGGTGTGACTTTAAAGAAAGATGGTCTCCAGGCCTTCTATTCTATGCTAGTTCTGAGGTTTAAAAGCTGCTGGCTAATGTGACCAATGCCTGTAGCCTAACAGCTAGGGGACTAAGTAATGTAGCCTTTGTCCTAGCTCAGCAGGAACAGCGTGGATCTAACTTTAAAACTGTAGGTGGAAGTTGCAGGGAGAAAAAGTGACACTTGGAAAAGTGATTTTAGCTTTTATTTCTAAGTTGTAAAAAGTTTCCTATGAAAGCTCTCTAAGAAAAAGGGGGGTTCTGGAAAGACTCAGTGCAAGAGTATAGAGGAATTCCAGAACAGGGAAGTGGGAAGGGGTAGAAGATGGAGGAACAGGGGGAGGGAAGAGGGCTTATGGGACTTTCGGGGAGTGGGGACCCAGAAAGGGGGAAATCATGTGAAATGTAAATAAAAAATATATCAATAAAAAAAAAGAAAAAAAAAAAGAAAAAGGGGGAAATAGAGTGTTCCTCAGTCCTTCTATAACTGAAGACCTCTTTTTCTTTGCATTTTTGTTACAAAGATCAGAGACTGCAGCACTCAGAACAAGGCAGGCACTATCCCACAAACACATTATTATTATTATTGTTGTTGTTGTTATTATTATTATTATTTCTATATTCTTTGTTTGTATTCTGAATGATTTTCCCTTTCCCGGTCCCCCCCCCCCCCCGCCCCATTAAGTCCCATAAGCTCTCTTCCCTCCGCCAGTTCCCCAATCAACCCCCTCCCACTCCTGTCTTGGCAATCCCCTACAATGCTGCATCAAGACTTTCCAGGACCCGGGCCCTCTCCTTCCTTCTTCTTGGGAATGATTTGATATGTGGTTTGTGTCTTGGTTATTCAGAGCTTCTGGGCTAATATCCACTTATCAGTGACTGCATTCCATGTGTGCTTTTTTTGTGAATGAGTTACCTCACTTAGGATGATATTTTCCAGTTCCACCCATTTGCCTAAGAATTTCATGCATTCATTGTTTCTAATTGCTGAGTAGTCTTCCATTGGGTAAATATACCACATTTTCTGTATCCATTCCTCCATTGAGGGACATCTGGGTTCTTTCCAGCTTTTGGCTATTTGGCGGGAGGAGGAGAGACAGAGGATCACTGGCTGCCTGCTGGTTTCCAGCCTAGCCAAAAGCAAGGCAGGCTCCGGGTGAGTTCAGGGTGAGTTCAGGGTGAGATCCTGACTCAAAGGAGGAAAGCAGACAGAGGACACCTGAAGCCTCTTCCTCTGCCCATGCCTGTGCAGCCTCACACACTGCACACAAATACACCTCCTCACACACTGCACACAAATACACCTCCTCACTCACTGCACACAAATACACCTCCTCACACACTGCACACAAATACACCTCCTCACACACTGCACACAAATACACCTCCTCACACACTGCACACAAATACACCTCCTCACACACTGCACACAAATACACCTCCTCACACACTGCACACAAATACACCTCCTCACACACTGCACACAAATACACCTCCTCACACACTGCACACAAATACACCTCCTCACACACTGCACACAAATACACCTCCTCACACACTGCACACAAATACACCTCCTCACACACTGCACACAAATACACCTCCTCACTCACTGCACACAAATACACCTCCTCACTCACTGCACACAAATACACCTCCTCACACACTGCACACAAATACACCTCCTCACACACTGCACACAAATGCACCTCTTCACTCACTGCACACAAATACACCTCCTCACTCACTGCACACAAATACACCTCCTCACACACTGCACACAAATACACCTCCTCACACACTGCACACAATTACACCTCCTCACACACTGCACACAAATACACCTCCTCACACACTGCACACAAATACACCTCCTCACACACTGCACACAAATACACCTCCTCATACACTGCACACAAATACACCTCCTCACACACTGCACACAAATACACCTCCTCACACACTGCACACAAATACACCTCCTCACTCATTTGACAAAGAAGACTGAAGACTGTGAATGTTTTGAGAGCTGGATCAGTACAAAGGAGAAGATATGGGAAAGGAGAAGGGGAAAATTAAAAACACATCACAGGAACCCCACGGAATAAAAAAAGAGAGAAACTCTGAAGAAAGAGAAAGAAAAGCGAAATATTGGAGGTTGGAGAGATGGTTTTCTAGAGGACCAGAAATTGTCACCCAGCACCCACATCGGATGGCTCGAAATGACCTGTACTTCAACTCCAAAGTGTCTGTCACATCTGGCCTCCGACGTGCATGTGTGATTTAAAATAAATTTACAAAACAAAAATACATAATATTTCATTGACTCAATATAATTACATTGAACACTGTATACTGGAACAATGATTCAAGTAAGACTTACCTTCCTGTTGGAAACAACAGATGCCAGGAGCCAGGAGGCATGGTGAAACACACCTGTAATTCAGTTCCCATTTTTCTTTTCTATTTTTCATTATTGGTTCTGGTTTTAGTTTTTATTACTTTGTTTTGTTTTGTTTTTCAGGAAGAGGTTTCTCGATGTCGCCCTGGCTATACTCACTTTGGCATGTAGATCATGTTGGCTTCAAACTTAGAGAGCTCTGCCTGCCTCTGCTTCCCATGTGCTGGGATTAAGGTGTGAGCCAAGGAGCCCAGATACCCCTGGAAGACAGAGGCGTCAGATTCCCTGGAGTTACTGTTACAAGCTATGATCTTGTAAGTGGGCCTTCTGAAAGAGTAGTACGTTCTTTTAACTCCAGAAACTGCTTTTGTTTTTGTTTTGTGGTTGTTGTTTTTGTTTTGTTTTTATTTTTTGTTTTGTTTTGTCTTATTGAGACATTAGCCTCAATTTACTAGACAGCTGGGGATGACCTTGACTCCTGATTCTGGTACTCTTAACGTCTCGGTGCCAGGATTAGAGGAAGGTGCTGACAAATCTAGTTTTCCATGTGATGTGGATGGAACCTAGGGATCTACATATGCTAAGAAAACATGGTTTCTGCTGAGCTGCACCTCACCGCATTTGCTTGTTCTGAAAAAGAACTTTATTGGCATTTGTTTATATTTGTATTTTAGAAAGGATTTCATTGTACAGACTGGCGTCCCCAACTCCATTTTTTGAGGAAGCTGGCCTTGACCTCACAGAGAAATCTGCCTGTGTCTGCCTCCTGAATATTGATTTTAAAGATGTGGGCTACTACATTTAGTCTTGGCACTGTTTTACACTATTCAAAAATATGGGTCACGTTACCTCTGCCAGCTTTAACACTCTATTTACCTTTCATAAGAATTTTCTTGACTTTCAGGTCCCAGTTCCCTTGCTGGGAATATTCAAGAAGCTGAGCTTCCAAGGAGGCACCTGTTACGGTGCCAAGCAGCGCTGAACAAGGGACTGGAAAATGAACAGCCAGAGACATTCTATGGAAAAGAGAACAAACAACACATTATTTTTAAACCTCTCAAATGCAAAGAAGCAAGAGGTTTCTTTTCCCTCTCTTCTTTCTCCCAAATGGAAATCCTCTCAAAACAACAACCTTCAACCCAAAATGCCAGAAAATCTGCCATCCACAGCATTCACTGAAAACAGCTAACCTCCACCACACACCCAGGAGCCCAAAGGTTAATAAAAAAACACAGGTGATCTATTTCCCACCCTCCTGTTTCAAAAATCAATTTATCCTGAAAAGTAGTTTCTGAGTCTGGTGAGCACCCCCCTCCCTACTCTCAATTACGAGAGACACTGCTCCCAGACTCTTCTGTGCTGCTGGGTTGTCGGGCACCACAGAGGATCTGAGGCTCTTTAAAGGCTTGCACTGACCTTTAACATAAAACTGAATTTCAATTCTTTCATTTCCCTCCACAGGTTTAATTCAGGCATTTTTTTTTTACACTTTTATGGTTGTTTGAATAGAAATGCCCACCATATGCAACCCAGCACTTGGGATGCAGAGGCAGGCAGATATGTATAAATTCAAGGCCAGCGTGACCTACTGAGTGAGTTCTAGGACAGTTAGCCAAGGCTACACAAGGGAAACTCTCTTGAAATCCCCCTGAAAAGAAAGAACACAAGAAAAATAAAATATCCCCTGTAAGGGCTCATGTTTGAATGCTTAATCACCAGAGAGTGGAACTACTCAAAAAGATTAGAAGTATTGGAATATGCAATCTTGTTGGAAGGAATTTGTGTACCATTGGGTGTGGGGTGTCACTGAGTGGGTCACTACCTTCTTGATGGTGAAGGGAATTGACCCCAACTGCTTACACAGGCTTAGTAGTGCTCTACCACTGAGCTATATTATATTCCCACAGTTTTCCTTTGCTATTTTATCTTTTAAAACAGATCTTAAAAGTTGCTTAGTCTAGGTTTGACCTCTTTAACTCAGGCAGGCCTTCAACTCCCAATGTTTCTGCTTCAGTCTCCAGAAAGAGCTAGGACTATAGACACCTACCCCCATACCCAGTTTTAGATTTTTTCCTATTTGGAAAACTGTCTTCATTAACATAGTAGACCCTCAATATCTGAGAAAGAATGGCTTCAGGACTCCCTCCCCACAGATGCCAACCCAAAGTCATAGATGCTCAAGTCTCTTATAGAAAATGGAATAGTATTTGCAAGCAACCTATACATATCTTTCCAGTGAACTTAAAATGCTACCTAGATTACCTGCAATACTAAAGATGACTCCCATGCAGTTGTTAGGCTGCACTGTTTACAGAATAAGGCCTAAAAAGTCTGTACATTTTCACAACAGATGCCATTTTGAGGTGAATCAGTGTGATTAATAGTATTCACTTTTGACCTGAAAGAAACTAGAATTATCTCAGAGATGCACACCCATGGGAGATAATTTTGATAATGTTAATTAAAGTTGGAAGATCCACCCATGGCAGAGAGTGCTGTTTCTTTGGACTGAGATGCTTGGCTAAATAAAAAGAAGGAAGTTTCCAAGATCAGCTCAGGGCATGGGCTCAGACCCACCAAATTCAGACACTATTGTGGATGCCAAGAAGTGCTTGCTGACAGAAGCCTGATATGGCTGTCTCCTGAGAGGCTCTGTAAGAGCCTGACATATACAGAGGTGGAAGCTCTCCGCCAACCATTGGACTGAGCACGGGGACCCCAAAGGCTTACTTCGAGAAAGGACTGAAGGAGCTGAAGGGGATTGCAACCCTATAGGAAGAACAACAATGTGAACCAACCAGAGCTCCCAGGGACTAAAACACCAAGGGGTACACATGGAGGGACCCATGGCTCCAGCTGCAAATGTATCAGAGGATATCCTTGTCAGAGGCCCTTGGTCACATGAAGGCTCAAGGTCCCAGTGTAGGAGAATTCGAGGACAGGGAGGTTGGAGTGGCTGGGTGGATGGGTGAGGGCAACCCTTAAAAATTCAGGAGGAGGTGCAGCTGACCCTTGCAAATAAAGTAGATCTTCCCAGGCCACTCTAAATCCTTCACTAACATAGCCTACCTCCCCTGAGCTCTGATGTAATTATGGTTTGTCTTTTAAAATGCTATATCCCTGACCTTGGACACGTTGGAGCCTTTTTAGAGGCAGGAGGGGCTTCTTGGTCTAGCCATTAATAAAACAAGGACCCAAAATTTCCTTTTAATTTTTATTTAATGTTCATTGATGTTTTGTCTGTATGCAGGTCTGTGCGTATCTATGTAAGTTTTGCCAGTACTTATGTATGAAGGTGTCTTAACTGTCAGATTGTGTGAAACTGTTAAAACTATACCATTCTCTTGACAATGCTCAGTTTAAGGAGGAAAAACAGCAACCTGTGTTCTACAAAAATAACCATGAATCAACAAGCACAAACATCAAGGGCTATGATCAATTTTAGTTTTTGGAAGTCGCTCAGTAAAATTCTTGCTACACAGCATGGGAACCTGAGTTCCAGCCTCACAACACATATAAAAATATCGGCCAGCATTGTAGCGGTTCTGGCATGGACCTGGAACTGTCTGGGAAGCCAGCATCAATCTACTCAAGGAGTTCCAAGTCAGTGAACCATCCTGCCTCAATAATTAAAGGAGAATTGCACTGGTATGTATATGTGCATAATTTAGATGAAGTTACACTCCTCCGCTGGCCATACTCCACCTCAATAATTAAAGGAGAATTGCACTGATATGTATATGTGCATAATTTAGATGAAGTTACACTCCTCCGGCTGGCCATACTCCACCTCCATAATTAAAGGAGAATTGCACTGATATGTATATGTGCATAATTTAGATGAAGTTACACTCCTCCGCTGGCCATACTCCACCTCCATAATTAAAGGAGAATTGCACTGATATGTATATGTGCATAATTTAGATGACGTTACACTCCTCCGCTGGCCATACTCCACCAAGATTCATAGATGAATATACACCCCAGAAATGATCATGAGAAAAGTCAATGTGGGTTATTATTGCTCAGGAGAGCTCAAAGGACTCCCAACACCATAGAGATTGAAGGTAAGTCCCTATTGCTGAAGACCTTGGACAGTGGATACAGAGGGTCCAAGCTGCTCGGTCCTGAAACCTTCTCCCTTGGATGAGTTTTTATAGAAGTAGAAAGTATTTCCCAGGTTGGAGTAACTAACAGTACTGTCTATGCTATGAGGTCTGTGACCCACAAACGTAACTAATATGGCGAGATATCCATGGAGGAACAGTAGCAGCACTCACAGCTTGGGGCTAAGCTGAACCTGCCTGATTCGACCTAAAGCTCACCTAGCATTTCAGATTCTCTCTCTCTCTCTCTCTCTCTCTCTCTCTCTATCTATCTATCTATCTATCTATCTATATCTATGTTATCTATTATCTATCTATCATCTATCCATCCATCCATGTTCTATCTATCTATCTATCTATCTATCTATCTATCATCTATCTATCTATCATCTACCTATAATTAGGGAGGAAGACTCCATGTGTTTAGAAGGAAAATGTGGGTGCCGTGTCGAAAGTTTGAGGGTGAAGACAGAATGAAAAAATGTGATGTTATTACACTTTAAGAATGTTAAAAACAAAAAAAGTAAGGAAATGGCACCTGCAAAATGGCACTGGAGGCTGACCCTTGACTTGGACCATGTCCATGCACATGCATTTGTATGCGCGCGCGCGTGCACATGTACACACACACACACACACACACACTGAAGGAATCTAAAAATACAATCAGTTTCTTTCAAGAGTTCGTTGCTCATTGGGTCTCTGACTTACCATCCATTTTCATCAATCCCAGGTTCAGCACTGTGCACGGATAAACACCCAGGCTTGCAGAGGACCATGGTACACTCAGATAATTGAGAGCACAACTTTTTTGCAGTCCAGGTTTCCAGATATTATGACTTGTTTGCATAGGTGTAAAAAAGATCATAGGCAAGGAGCATATGAATAAATATCATCTGCACAAATCTTGATGGAATGGCAGGAGTATAACTCAAAGGCAGAATAAATGTTTACCGAGTGAGGCTCTGGTTTTCCTCAAGAAACAACAACAACAAAAATAAATGTCAGTGTAAAGTAGCATTTGAGTGAAGTCAGCTTGATGGAGACCTAAAAGTCTTGAGATAGCAGGTTCTCCAAAGAAAACCCTCAGAGTGAATTGTGAATAAGAATATTAGAAAGATGCAAAAAAAAAAAAATCAGACATTGTATACAGAAGAGGCATAATTCCAATAGCAGTGTATAGTTTATATATTTTAGGTGGGGTTACAACCATAGAACCTCCTTTAAAAAAACCTGGATTTTCTTGACTTTCACGTGCATTATTTTCTTCCAACTAGAAGACAGCAAATATTTAACTTTGACGCTACTGTAAGACCCCAAAAACCGAGGGTGCCCCAGCACCCCACACCCCGGAAGGGGACACCCAAATCACTCATGAGAAACGGTCTCAATGCAATAGCATGATTTCTTTATTTCCAGAATTCTGGGTTCCATAGCCGTGCCGAATTGCGACAGCTTTTATAAATTTACGACAGAGCCCGCGAATCACAAACCAATCATTTCTTAGCATGGAGAGCCCGCGAAATGGGAGCCAATTGACTTGTACCACTCCATAGTTTGTACGCCAATCAGTTTAAATTATCGGAGCCCACGCTCAGTGGACCAATTAGTTTCCTATAATGTCTACAGCTGCGTGAACTCCTGCTTAGGGGTAAAGGCTTAAGTTTACAGAAGATAAGCTTAGCCCATTTCCAGTTACCCTATGGGGCCAGGATCACCTATTCAAGGCCTTTCTGCTAGGTCTAAACAAAGGGCGGGTTCTGGAATGTGACCTTTTACCTAGTTTCTAATAAAGCGAGATAGCATTTTAAACTCCTGATTTATTGGGGTCATTAGAGTTAGGCTGTATTATTTCCTATCCTTTCAGCTACATTCCGTCATCCTCATTTTATACAGCTCAGAAAGTATGGAATAAAACATTCAGGTTCCACTTTGTACCTTATTTAAATTCATGTCTAATGAGAGTGAAGGATCCAGTTTAATGCAAGCATTAGACGTGAAATGAAAATCTTTATGATAAAAATATTTTGTTGTTTATGCCATAGACTATATTATATTATTTACCAGTTCCAAGGAATTACACAGTAGACCTTGAACTCACTGGAAATGTAGTTTCTCATGCTTCCAAAGACCAAACCTCCTAATAATAAAGGGGAGAATAATAAGAAAATATATCGATGTAAGAGATCTGGTTCACAGAAGCATTATCTGTATCTCACAAAGTTTGTTACTGAAGGATTTGTGTATTTAGGGAGCCATTGCCTTCCACCCTGTATCCCTAGATAACCCTGAATGTTCCAATTGACAATTTTAATCTAATGCTCGGGCAGATGAGTGTTTAGACTAAGTTGGTCACAAGGCAAAATCACAATTATGACCCTGATGATATGGACTTGCATGGGTGAGGAAGAAAGGCTGATAGATATGGGAGGAAGGACAACTTGAATATATTATAGATGTGTGAATTTGTCAAAAATATCCAATAAAATAGGGCAATGCGCAATGTCTCTGTTTTATATGCTCACTGTCATAAGTCTAGATCACACAAGGTAAAAGCAAAGTGTTGGTAGTAAGGGTATTATTGCCACAGTCGGGTCAGTTGCAGCTGATGGTTACATAGGAATGCTGGCCTGTCCCTTTTTTTCCACTTACAGTGGGAAAATATTACATGTATGTATGTATGTACATGTATGTATAAAAAGTATAAAAAGAAATAAAAATCATACATGTAACTCTATCTTTCTACCTATCAGTCCAATTAACTGGTATATATATACATATACATGGACAGGAACAGGCACCATCACATGCATAGTTTTCGGGAGTCTTTGATGTTAGTTTACTGCATTTTTACCACTTCCTGGGGTCACATCAGGAAACAGGACAGGCTCCTAAGCGCCTGCAGGGGGCAAAGGTCAAGCCTGGGGAAGGGGCGGGGTCGGCGTGCACGCGCAAAGTCAAGTTCCCCTCGGGGCGCGGCCCGCACGTCACCTTAGGGCCAGGGCAGGGGAGGTTTCCGGCCGCGGGGCCAGCCATCTGACCAGAAGGGAGCGGGATGATGATGCCTCAAGGCCCGAGGCTTCAGGACAGGTCTGAATCCTCACTCATTCTGGAGCTGAGGCCCCGCTGTGCACGCCGAGAAGGGAACGGGAGGGCGCAGGCCGGTGACGTCATAAGGCGCGACAGGCCCTGCAACCCGCTCTGCAGTGGAACCTTCTCGAGGCACCGACTTCTTAGGACGGTGTCGGCTGCAGGAGGCGAGGGGACGGGGGCATGGACGCGGTCTGAAGATGTCATAAGGGCGCGCGGGACGGTGAGGTGGGGCCCGAATACCGGAATACCATTGAGCATCCCTCGTTACAGGGCGGCCTAGAGCCAATCCTTCGGGTGCTGCCATGTTGAATGACAGTGGGACTCCACGCACCGCCTAGGCCGGCCCCTGCCGCATCGCGATTGGCTCAGCGGCTGTGAGTGACATTGGTCTGTGACATCTGCGTCTGGGGATTGGCTGGAGGCGCGATTGACGCGTAAGTGCTGCGGGCCTACTGGGGCGGTAGGGGCGGGGCCAGGAGTAGTGGGCGGGGATTCCCAGGTCAGCTGAGGAGTGACACGTGCCAGGAATGGAGGGTGGAGCTTCCCAGGTTTGCAGGTCAGGGCGGGCAGGGGGCAGGACAGGGGCGGGGCTTCCCAGGTTACAATGAGGGCGTGGTCTCCACGGAGTACAGGGCTTGAAGAGGAGGGTGTGGTCTGGACTGATTAATTCTTTAGCCTAGTCAAGTAATTCAGCTCACTGCTCCCTTCCCTGGAGCTGGAGTGGGGTGGGGGTGGGGGTCAGGGGTGAGGGGGTGGGGCTAATGAAGGAAGGTGAAGGTCACAGGCTGAGGGGGTGGGACTGGGTGAGAAGTTTGTCAATCACAGTTCCCAGTCTGTAGGTCAGCTGTGCATCTTGTATGTAGAAAGCATGCACAAGTCCGAAGGCGTATACTAATTACAAGTATGTGTTTCTTTCTCAGCCGCATGAAGTACACTCACCTCTCCTTCTCAGCCTGCGGGTTTCTGGGTATTTACCACCTGGGGGCAGCGACCATGCTGTGCACGCGCGGGCGGGGCCTGCTGCGTGACATCACTGGCTTTGCAGGGGCCTCAGCAGGGGCTCTGGTGGCCACTATGCTACTGACCGCACCAGAGAGGCTTGAGGTGAGGGGGACAGGTGTGATGCGCTGGGCATGCACACAGTGTTACATATATGTGACATGTGGGTGACATACGTTTGATACATAGTAGAGTGTACACACAGTGTGACACATATGGCGAGCTATATAGTGTGCACACGTGTGACTCGTGGGTGACATATGTGTGATATGTAGTAGAGTGTACACACAGCACACAGTGTGACGCATATGGCATGTGATATAGTGTGCGCAGTTTGACTATAGACATGTGACACGTGGGCGACATACATGTGATACATATGTAGTAGAGTATGCACACAGCACATAGTGTCTCAAAAGGCTAGAGTGTGCATACAGCGTAACTACACATACTGCATGTGATACCGCACACATGCAACATACAGTGTAGTACAGACAGCATGTACTATGATCTATGCATTAAATACATGCAACATGCAGTCTGACATGTAGGTGACACAGTTCAGTGTCCATACAACATACACTTAAACACATTTTAATATAAACTGCCTACTATGTGACACACTTGTACTCTACATACGATGTGCTGTAGCATGCGCACAGTGTAGTACAGTAAATCAAGTGTAGACGTGTCTGATCATGAGTCCGTGCGTCATGTGCGTCATGAGTCCCTACCTTAACACATGACATGCCCCGTCAGAATATCCGTGTTGTATGCATGGATGTGACATGTGCGGAAATTAAACACATTTCAAAGTGTGTGTCGTATGTGCCATTACATGTTGTGTGCTATACATTTCATGGTACATGCTACATAAAATACCAATGGTAACATAGCATGGTGCACTGAAGCATGTAATCATACATGTGATGCATTGTGCAGTGAGGTCACTTATGACATGACTATATGTATTATATGTTTGTAATATATTACACAGTGTATTATACATGTCAATTTGGGGTGTATGCTGTACGCTACATGTTACATAATGTATATAATTCAAGTGATATGAACAGCTTTCATATGTTGAAGTGTGTAACTCCATGATGCTATGTGCTGTAAGCGGTAACATCATATTACCTTCCTACACAAGTTGTACTTTACATGATGCATATCGTCACATAGGATACATGTAGATATGTCACGTGACTATACGGTTTTACTATCTATGATGATACATGATTGCATGTTGTGTAGAATGTTTTTATATGCCTTATACAAAATGATGAGTATTGTGTAAAGAGCACGAAATGGCACATAATCACATGTATGCTATTACATGTGGCACACTGCACTATGCACATACATGTAATGATGTGTATATAATCACATGTAGTGTGTTATAATATGTAGTATGTGTAATACACTGTAATTTGTATAATACCTGACATATAGACTATATGGATCAGGCAGATAACATCATATAATGTCATTCATGGCATACAGAGGTGTGACACACACTCACACACAGACCCCACCCTGCAGGCATGTACCAGATTCGTGTTTGCCTTTGCCGAGGAGACGAGGATGCAGGCACTGGGGCCGGTAACGCCTGGATACAACTTTATGGCTCGGCTTAGGTGGGTGTCAGTGTACACGTGTCCTGGCCAGAGCTGGACACAGGAGCACATGGTGCCTGACCTCCCATCTCCATGTCCCCCCAATTCTGTGTCCTTGCATGCATGTGCAGAGGCGGCATTGACTCCATCCTTCCCCAGCACGCACACACACTGGCCCAGGGACGGTTGCATGTGTCGGTCACCAGCATGGCGGACAGGAGGAGCCACCTGGTGTCTAGTTTCACTTCTAGGGACGACCTCATCACGGTAAGGGCACAAAGATGTGTGTGGAGGGGCGTGTTCTCATGTTAGGTGAGTGTTCTCATGTTGGGTGTGTGTTCACATGTTAGGGGTTCACACAGCACGGCATGTCAGTGGTCTGTGCAGAGTTCAGACATGTTCACGGGACTCTGCACACAGATTGTGTCCCCCAACCCTCCACTTCCCCCTTGTGCTGTCATATGTGACTGGCCTCATCAGTGATTTTCAACTCATCACATGTGACCAGTATTTTCCATCATTTCTGTGTATGCTGTGGAACCAGGAGATGCCACACGGTCATCCGTGTGCATCCACACAGATCCTACACACAGAACCATCCCAACCTACAGGTAGTTGTGAACTTTTTCCACTGTAGTGTTCTCATTTGTGTGTCCATGTATGCACCTTTGCACATCAGTCAGGGGTATTTCCCACTCAGGGACCATGTAACGACAACATGCGTTCAGAGGATACACATTGTTGCTCTGAGGAGGAGCAGGTTACATCTGTTACGCAGTCACATGTGTGTCTATGCAGTTGAGTGTGTGCACATGTGTGTGTGTTAGTGGGGGCACATTCATGTGGATGTGTGTGCTTTAGTGTGGTATGTAGGTGGGAGTGGCATATGTGCATGTGTGGTACATGTATGTATGGTATATGGAGATGGTATTGTGAGTGTTGTGTAGATGTGTGTAGTTGCCAGCAGCTACAGGAAAACTGGAGACCTGGAAGAGAATTCTGGGGATAAACAGGGAGGCCATGAAAGAGAAATGAGTCAGGATGACATTAGCCGATCAAGACCAATGCTTTACTAATATTTAGTCAATATATAAAGCCTTTAAAATAAAACCCTGCCCCCAGACTTCAAGGAGATGGCCGAGAACTCGTGGCTCCTCTTCTCAGTGGGTCGCCTGCTGGGATTAAAGGACTTCATTTCTCACAGGTCCCAGAATGTTTCCAGGTGAGTCTGCCCTGAGGCAGCCTTGATTTCCAGGTGAAAGCAGCTGTATGGTTCTCAGAAGAACAAAGGCGGGGATAACAGGAGCGGAAGGCTGGGGGTGGCGGCCAGGAATGTCGCAGCTGATGGAAGGGGCTGAGAAGCCCAGCTCAATGCTGTGGGGGAAGGGACAATTTCCCCCTTAATTATTTATTTTAAAAAAACTCAGTGGATAGATATATTCGTCAAAAGACAATGGGCTTTAATCAGGGAAAGCAGAGGCCTGGACCCCCTTAAACATTAATTGACATCTTTTTCAGGGGAGGGGAAATAGACTGCCTTAATAATTTAAGTCTTTCAATGTCAACTCCTAGGCAGCCGGGCTTGCTTCTCAGGGAAACTCAGAAGCAGGACATTTCCTTTTCCCTTGCAGTGCCTCGCCTCACACCTCAAACTGATGCCCATGTTTGTTAAATTAACAAACATGCATAGATCCGGTTCTATGCAGCCCCCTCTCTGGGGATCCACTGGTAAAGTAAATGTCCTGTGAGTGTGGCCTGGCAGGCCTGCACAGCCTCTCTTTGGATCCTAGAAGCCATTGCTGCAGTAGCACACCTTCAAGTGCTGTATCTGAGAGATACCTGCTTGAAACACAAAAAGAGATTAAAAGACAAAAACCTGCTTGGGCTGTGTCTGGAAGGCCCAAGGCGTTCAATTTGATTGCAAATTTGTGACTCAGGCAAGAGGCCTGGATTGCAAATTAACTACAAGAGCACAAAGGAACCTTTCTTCCCAAGTAAGTGAGAAGCGGCTTAGAGAATGCTTTTGTGAATTAATTATACGTACCAGCTGCTTTAGCGTGTGAATTTATCTGCCTTATCAATCTTTCTGGAAGCCTTCGGGCTCCATCTTCTGTTTGAGAAAAGATACAAACTGACCCCCTGCCCCAGATTAAGACGGGATCTGGACCGTTCCATGTTAAAGGGTCGTGCGATTTAACCATGGCATAAGAATTAGAACTGGTAGGGTGCCAGTGCCTGTCCGCTGCAGATTGACCATTAGAATCAGTCTGCAGGAAATTTAAAACGAATAAAACAAAAGCAAGGTGTGCTTTGGGTAACCTGGGGGAGGGTATAGATTCCCCTTCTTTGTTTTAAAAAGCCAGTCTTTAGGGGTGCGATGAGCACACTCTACGATTCCTTGACCCATTGGGTTATAAGGAACTCCAGTTTTATGTTTAATACCAAATTCTTTACAAAATGAGATAAAGTTATTGCCAGAGTAGGCTGGTCCATTATCTGTCTTAATGACCTTGGGTAATCCCATGGTATTAAAAGCTTGTAAACAATGATGAATTACATTTTTAGAGGCTTCTCTTGAATGTAGAGAAACAAAGAGAAATCCTGAACAAGTATCAGTGCAAACATGTATAAATTTTAATTTTCCAAATTCTGCATAGTGAGTTACATCCATTTGCCAAATTTGATTAGGCATAAGGCCTCGTGGGTTAACCCCTAAGTGAGGAACTGGTGCTAATGTAAGGCAATTAGGGCATTGTTTTACAGTCATTCTTGCTTGCTCCTTTGTGATCTTATGACGGAGTCTTAATGTATGGCTAGAAAGATGAAATTTATTATGATCACGTCTAGCCATTTCCACAGGTTCTAAATTTAAAGCCTCTCTTATTAGAGCTCTGTCAGTGCACTGATTGATTGCCTTTAGCTAAAGCTCCAGGAAGACCGGAGTGAGCTCGTATATGGCCAATATAAAAGATTTTTCCTGGCAAGAATGATACTTTGCAATTGTGAAAACAAGGATCCTGCTGGCGTATTAAAATTAAATGTGCCACAGGTCTCTAACAGTGGTACAGAAAATGTAACATAAGCACTGTCAGTAAAGAGATTAAAGGTACTATTTACAGATTGAAAGACACACAACACCGCTGTCAGTTCTGATAACTGAGCAGAAAGCCCAGGGGTCTCTACGACCACCTGTTGATTATTAATAAGATATCCAGCTCTTCCTTTGGAAGAGCCGTCTGTGAAAATTAAAAGAGCATTATGCAACGGCTGTAAAGATGTCATTTTAGGAAATACAACCTCATGCATATTTAAAAACTTTATCAATTTGTCTTGAGGATAATGGTTATCTATAGTCCTTTCAAAGCCTATTTGAGCAAGCAACCAATCTGTGCTATGCTGTTTTAACCAAGCATCTTGATTTACACTATAAGGCTGAATAATAACATCTGGATCTTTGCCAAAATAAGTTAGTTCCTGCTTTCTTCCAAGCACAATCACTTGGGCTACTGCCTCATAATACGGCAAGATATTACGCCTTGAAGACACCCTCAAATGAATCCACATCAGAGGAGCCTTTTCCCATAATAAACCTGTAGGCGAGTGAGTCGTATTAAAAATTAGCAGATGTAAAGGTAAAGAATAATCTATATAGGTAACAAATCGATTTTCAATAGCTTTCTCCACTTGCTGTAAATCCAAAAGTCCTTCTGGAGTTAATAATCTAGGGGATGTAGGGTCAGCATTCCCCTTTAGAATATCAAATAAAGGTCGTAATTTTCCTGTAGTAAGCTTTAAATATGGCCGAAGCCAGTTAATGTCACCCAATAACTTTTGAAAATCATTTAAAGTTTTTAAATTGTCCCTGTGAATAATTATCTTCTGGGAAAAAACAGCTTGATCTGTAAGTTTGAAACCCAGATAATTATACGGATCCTGGGTTTGTACTTTCTCTGAAGCTATTTGTAATCCTTTAGCGGCTAAAGCTTGCTGCAAATCTTTAAAACATAAAAGCAAAGTGTGAGGAATCCCCCCTCCCCCTTCCCCTCTCCCCCCCCCCCCCGCAATCAAAATATCATCTGTGTAATGGACAAGGTAAATATCCAGCCACTGTTGTCTTACAGGCTGAATGGCCTGTGCCACAAACTTCTTACGTAAGGCAGGACGGTTAGCCATGCCCTGAGGAAGAACTATCCATTGGTATCTTTTCATAGGTTCCATGAAGTTAATAGAAGGAACATTGAAAGCAAATCTTTTGCAATCCTCAGGATGTAATGGAATAGTAAAGAAACAATCTTTTAAATCTGTAACTATTTTATAATATCCTCTAGGAATAGCCACGGGAGATGGAAGACCAGTTTGTAAAGCTCCCATGGGCAACATAATTTCATTAACCTTTCTTAGATCTTGTAGCAATCTCCATTTACCGGATTTTTTCTTAATAACAAATATTGGGGTCTTCCATGGAGATTGAGATTCTCTTAAATGCCCTGCCTCTAGTTGCTCCTGCACTAGCGAAGAGGCGGCATCTGTTTTTACTTTAGATAAAGACCGCTGATCAACCCACACAGGATTATCATTAAGCCATTGAATTTTATTGGCGTGGGATGCAGGCAAGACAGTGGTCATTACTGAAAATGCCCCAGACCTCTAGTGTTAGGGTTAGGCTGGGGGCTTTCAAACCCTTTAATGCCTTGCCCTTCTTTCCCAAATCCCTGAGCGGGCAAAGATCCTTGCTCTAACATTTGCCTAGTGACATTTTTGTTAGGACTACACACAATCAGATTCATTTGTGATAAAAGGTCTCTCCCCCAAAGGGTAGTAGGCAAGTTTTGTATAACATAAGGCTGGATTTGTCCTGAATTTCCCTCTTTATCTTTCCAAGTTAGAAGTCTTGCTCTCTGTTTTGGATTGTTAGAATATCCAATACCTTGGAGATGGGTAAGTGTCTCCGTCAAAGGCCAGCTGGATGGCCAGTCTTGTCCTTTAATAATTGTTATATCAGCTCCTGTATCTATTAATCCTTCAAAACCCTTTCCTTTAATTGTTAATTTAAGGTTAGTTCTTTTATTAGTAATAGATTAAACCCAATACACTCCAGAGGAGCCGAAGCCCTCCTGTCCTCTCTTATCCTTAACGAATTTGGAAGGCAGTGGATGTAAAGGAACCAAGACAAGTTGAGCAATTCTTTAGTTAGCAGGTACAGTTATAACACCATGAGGGGAAGCAGCCATAATTTTTATTTCTCCCTTATAGTCACTGTCTATGACACCTGGATAAATCTGCAGCCCCTTCACAGTAGAACTACTTTGTCCTAGAAGTAATCCCCAAGTTCCTGCGGGTAAAGGTCCAAAAACTCCTGTAGGCAGGATCTGGACACCCATTTCTGGGGTTAATACGACATGGAAGGTACTGCAGAGGTTCAGTCCAGCGCTCCCTGGTGTTGCTCTGATAAGTTCAAAGATGGATTTTCCTGGCTTGGCAGCAGCTTTCGTGGCCCCATAAACTGTCTGCCCTGGTTGAGTCGGGGCCTTCTCCCAGTTCCCGACACCAGCAGGCCTTGAATATCAGTCTTAGATTTGCATTCTCTAGCCCAATGGTTTCCTTTCATACACTTAGAATAGATTCCTGGGGTGCAAATTGATTGCCTGCTTATAGCACCCCTGTTGCTAGGGCAATCACTTCTAAAATGACCCAGACTACCACATTTAAAACACTTTTTATTCCCTCATCTCTGTGAAAGTATTTCCTGTATGGTGGTTCCCTGCAAAGCTGCGGCCATTGCTAGACCCTGATTATACGAGGGGCCAATTTCAGAACAGAGGCGAATATAACCAGCCAAGTCTGTCTTCCCCCTGTGAGGTCTGATGGCCTCGCAGCAGGCTGCATTAGCGTTCTCATAAGCCAACTGAGTGACCAACGGATTTTCTGCCTGAGAATTTCTAAAAATTCTGTTAGCTGTTCCAATAATCTATCCACAAAATCCTGAAAAAGCTCATCAGGAGCCTGTCTGACACCTGTTAAGCTTCCACTAAGATCTCCCTTCGATGGTAAAAGATTCCAAGCACAGCGGGCATTCACTGCAATAGGAAACCCAATCTGGTTAGTATTTCCTTCATATACACCTTCTCCCAGTAACACATCAGCATTCCAATCTGGATGGCCTGCCTGAGTATTTACAATGGCAGTTCTTTTGCTAGCCTCTCGCCACTCAGAAATCCAAAGCAAAAAATCTCCTCCTGACAAAGTAGCCTTAGACAGAGTTCTCCAATCCTGTGCAGTTAAATTCGACTCCATCACAGTATCCAATAAAACTTGTGTAAAAGGAGCTGTAGGGCAGTACTGAGCCAAAGCTGCCTTTAATTCTTTTATCACTTTGAATTCCAATGTCTGATATTGTCTAATCCTATTCTCCTGGACAGGAAAATCCCGATCTCAAGGACAGGAAAGGCTAAGAGTTCTGACGTATCCTGCCCTTCTCCACGAGCCTGACTTACAGCTCTTTCTAGTGGAGATTGGCGCGTCTCAAGATCATTGTTCTCTCTAGTATTTGATACCCGTTTTAGCTCCTGTAATTCATTAATCAATTTCTGTAACTTAATCTCGAACTCCAATGTTTGTATCTGCATATCTCTCTGGATCTCGTCTCCCACACCCAAAGTCATAGGCGGAGCAGAGGGCACGGAGGGGCCCATTCTCCCCATGGAATTCAGCTGTTCTCTTTTTGGGGTGAGCTTCCTTTTCTAAACTATCCACGTTTCTGTAACTTAGAGTGGAGAGGGTCCTTTTTTGAGAAATTCCTCTCCAGCAGGCTTTCTTCTTGAGATTCCTTAAGTTCTTCCTGCATGATATCTAATTCCTCCAGGGTTACTTCCTCTATAACATCCTTTATAAGTGTCCAGAGGCAGGGGGTAATACTATCTGCCTTGGAAGTCTTTAGCAAATCACCAATTCTCTTCCAGGCACTCTCATTTAAGGTTCTTTTTTTCTCAGAACCATGGGCAGCAAGAATCGATCTGATCTAAGAAACCTTCTGATCTTTGTTCTTCAAACCCAATCCCTTTCGCCTGCAGCAGCTCCTGAATGCTGCGAGCACATCTCTGCCGAGAACTTTCCTGCCCCATCTTCCACTATCTATTCCAAGCAGATACTGTGCCGGGCCAATACTGTTCTGCTTAACCATATCCTTCCGCACCCACAACAATAGTTTCAAAGGATAAAACCTTACACTAGCGCTAGCATTTAACTCTTATAGTTGTTTACCGTGCAGGATAGCATCTTCTTGCCGTTTTTCTGCGAAGCTTCGCCAGATAGGGTCACCTCAGGAAATTCTCCTGTATCAGGTCCGTCCCTGTTCGGGTGCCAATCTGTAGTTGCCAGCAACTAGAGGTGAACTGGGGACCTGGAAGAGAATTCTGGGGATAAACGGGGAGGCCACAAAAGAAATGAGTCAGGATGACATTAGCCGATCGAGACCAAGGCTTTACTAATATTTAGTCAATATATAAAGCCTTTAAAATAAAACCCTGCCCCCAGACTCAAGGAGAGATCTGAGAACTTGCTGGCTCCTCTTTTCAGCGGTCGCCTGCTGGGATTAAAGGACTTCATGTCTTACAGGTCCCAGGATGTCTCCAGATGAGGCAGCCTTGATTTCCAGGTGAAAGCAGCTGCATGGTTCTCAGAAGAACAAAGGCCAGGGATAACACAAGTGGAAGGCTGGGGGTGGCGGCCAGGAATGTCACAGACTGATCGAATGTGCTGAGAAGCCCAGCTCAATGCTGTGGGAGAAGGGATAGATGTGTAAGTGGTATGCAGATAACATGTGGATGATATGTTGGAAACATGGATGATGTGTGTTTGAAATGTAAATAGCATCTCCATGGCATGTAGAAACATGGTTGATATGTACATGTATAAATGTTATGTGGATGTAATGTCGATGTGGGTGGTATGTAAATAACATGTTCATGATATGTAGTTGAGATGTAAATAACATTTGCATTATATGTATGAGTGTCTTTGACCCTGTGCTCCTGAGCTGTCATGTGTTCTGACACAGGTTCTCCTCGCCAGCTGCTTCATACCTGTCTACGCAGGACTTGAGCCTGTGGAGTATGCAGGGCAGGTATTGTGGGTGTGGCTATGCGCAGGGACTGGAGGGATGGGTGAGCAGCACAGGCATGACTGTGGGACATGTGTGTGATGTTTGCAGAAGACACAGGAATTAACATAAAGTGTGTGCAAGCCAACATAGGACAGGTGTATGAGATGTGAACATAGGACATGTGTAACACGTGTGTGACCATAACACATATGTGTAAGCCAACCTAGGATACATGTATGATATGTGAACATAGGACATGTGCAATGTGTGGCAATGACACAGGCGCAACCATAAGACACATATGTGAGCCATGCAGACAGCACACGTGTGACCCACATCACGCATGTGACCCATATGCATGTGTGTCCCCTCCTGGCAGCGCTGGATGGACGGCGGCCTTACTGACAGCCTGCCCGTGCTACCCATGGGACACACCTTGACCTTCTCACCCTTCAGTGGACGGGCGGATGTGTCCCCGCGGGATCCGGGGTGGCCCGGCGTGTGTGTGAGCTTCGCCAAGCAGGACATCACGGTGAGTCACAGTGTGCATGTTGGGTGCAGTGCACACAGAGGATGTATGCACTGTGAGATGCACACATGCGTATGACACAGGATGTCATATGTGCATTATGTATGTTATATAATGTATAATTTGTGTATGTGACATGGTTATTTATACATAGGCACATAATTTATATGGTTATACAGGGCATAACAACATATAATACCTGCATGAGTGTCCTGTGTGCATAATGTATATAGTGACATGTGTACACATGATGGTTATATGTAGTTTTCACGACCCTTGCCTTAATCTCAGTGTAGACTGCACTACCAACCCCACGTCAGTTCCACTGGATGCATAGATAAAAAACAACACACATGCATGAATGTACACATGCACACACATGGGAACACATGCTGATTCTACCTCCCATATCATTTCAAGCAACACCAAGTGTCCCAAGTGTCCCATGTGTGTGGTGTGTAGAGAAATTACAAGGTATAGCATGGAATTTACACAGAACAGTGTGTGTATGCTGTGTGCTTCATAATATGTGGTTGGTTATATACATAGAGATATGTGATCTGTGGAGTCATTTACACAAGAGAACTAAATAGATCATTGTAGAATACACAATGTGGTTTGTCATATTGATAGCATATGTGTTATTTAACATGATTAATGTGTACATATGTAGAGCAGTTAGATGTGCACATCATATGATAAATGTGTACAATACAATGTGCATATTATTTATCATTTGTGTGTTGTGATTGAATTTAGGTGTGTGCATTGTTTATAACATACATGTTACTTCTGTGGTATGACTAATGTATACACCTGAAGTTATGTCTACGCATCATATGAAAACAATGTGTGCTGTACAGTGCATATGATGCATACAGTATTCTACACAAACACATGTGATATGTAACATGTACAGTGCACTGTGTGTATTGCATCTATCATGTGTATATCTTACATGTTACTAATTATACATGTGTATGTGATGTATAAATCTTACACCTTACATGTGACTAATAACATGTATATAATCTGTGATTTACATGTGTACATGATATATATCATGCATGTTATTGCCCATCATGTACTGTAAGTTACATATTACATATGTATATTACGTATGTTTGTATCTTATATGACTTATCACATATGTAAGTAGCATGCCTCACACACATGTGTAACATGTATATATCACATGTGTAACATGTATGCCATATGTACACATAGTTTACACATGAAGTATAAACATGAACATCATACATGTGACACAGCTGTGCAAGCCTTTACTCCCAGTGCTTGGGCATCTGAGGCAGGGGGATTGACCCATCCTGGGCAACATGCCATATGTTCCTGTGACTCCCAGCTAGTATGTCTCTTATTTCTCCCACCAGATCTCCATGGCCAACCTGGTGCGCGCGTGGCAGATGCTGTTCCCACCGGGTAGGCAGATGATGGAAGCCATCTACAGCAGGGGGATGATTGACACGGCGCGCTTCCTGCACAGGGAGTGCTGGCATCAATAAATGCCGACGTGCATAGCTCAGGCTAGTGACTCAGTGTGTGCATACATGTGTCTGTATAGCCAAGGCTGACTCAGACTCCTGTCTAGGATAATCCCACTGCCTCAGCTTCTCTTTCTGGGTGCCATGTATGAGCAGATTGACAGGAATGACCTCTGACATATTTGCACTCTGACTGACATGTGTGTGCTGACATAAAGGCTAGCATGCATATGCTCCGATTAACATGTGTACACAGAGTTCCCTGTGTGTTCTGACACATATGAAGCGTGACTGACACATAGGCTCAGACTTACACATGTGCAGTGGAATTGGCAGGTGCTCAGGGATGGAAATGGATTTTGACTTACATGTATGAGGTCTGGTTGACACATATGTTCTCATGTGTGCATGCTGACTGACATGTACATCATCCGACGGACATGTGTTTTGACTAATGTGTTCTGGTACATATGTGTGAAGACTCTTAACATGTGTGTGTCCTTATTGACATCTGTGGAGGCTGGTTTGTATCCATGTGCTCTAACATGTATGTGCTGACAGTCATAGATGTGTGCTGATTGCTATGTGTGCACACTGACCTGTATATTCCATGTGCTATACTCATGTATATCCTATGACACCAATCCCCTGCCTCAGCTCTCTGGCTCCTCTCCTTTCACTCCTGAGTCAACCTGTGCTACTTGGAAAAAGACATGGGACAGCCTGGGCTAAGCAGAGGGGAAACCAAGAGAGCCTGGGATATGCAGAAAAAAGCAAGAGAGCCTGGTCTACACAGATGGAGACTTGGGACAGTCTTGGCTACATGAAAGGAGAGACTGGACAACCTGGGCTACCCAGAGTGATATATGAGATAGCCTAAGCTGCACAAACAGTCTCTGTGCTCCAACTCCTCTTATATCCGTCTTTGACACACAAACACATATCACACATACACACACATACACAAACACCCATACACATACACGCATATATATATATACATATATATATATCACATGCACACACACAATCACACACACATATACAAACACAGACATACACACACATAATCACATGCACATATCACACACACATAACAGACACATTTATATCACATACACATATACACATACATAGACACACACATAACAAACACACAGACCCATACTTAAACATATATATGTATATCACACCAGACCCACACATAAGCATATATATATATGTATGTATGTATGTATGTATGTATATGTGTGTGTGGTGTGTATCACACATGCATACATATCGCATACACATATGTATATATCACTCATGCACAGACGTACATATCACACATGAACACATAACATACACAGACATATGTATGTACAAACATTTATATTACACTTGCACACACATCACACAGAGACATACACATAACATACATGTACACACACATACACACACACCAGCATGGGCCACAGACTCACTCCCTTCCCCACAGCTACTTGACCCTAGGTATAAGAATTATTGTGCTGCATGATATCATCCCCAGAAAGCAAATTGATTTTAATCACAGTCTTCAGGGAAGGTTTTGTTGTTTATGAGGAGGGATTTCTCATCTCCATTTTCCTTCATCTTATTTAGATTGTTGGTCCTTGGATTCTCCCTCACCTCAGGAGGACTTTCCTGTTCCATCCTGCTTCTCTGATTGTACACGTAGGCTGACTCTCTTAGCCTCCTGTGCCCAACAATAATCATCTCCAACATTGCTATGAAGAGTCAGACCATTGGGTTCATCTCCCAGGTCATTATCAGCCTCATAAAACCAAGAACAAGAGTGAGAACCCAGCCTGCTTCCCTACCTTTTTTTTCATGTGGATGTCTTGGTACATAACGACGGACTCCTAAGATGATCAATCTGATAAAGGCAACCAGTGCTAGTATGCATAGAATAGTCGTCAAGGTTTTGGAAAATTCTTGAAAAGGAACAGAAAACAATGGATAAAGCTAAAGACACACCTCCAGCATCAGCTTCTCTCTCTAGGTAGACCAAGGCGCTCATGTGTGAGGACTATTTTACCACATCCTGCTGTAGCCATATTGGGGTCAAAGTGTCATAGCAGGTGGCCTTTGAAGTTCATCAAACCCATTCCAATCCTTGAGTTTCTCTTCTTGCTGCCTTTAGATAGGGATGTAGAAATCTTAGCTACCATATCTACCTCTGGGCCACCATCCTCCTCAAATAGGACACTGACCCATATACAAGTTGGTTCCTGAGAGTGGGGTATTGCTGTGACAGACTATGTTGCTTGTGTACAGAATGAGACCTTTGCGATTTTTGATAAGAAAAGGAGTTAAACCATATATTCGATGCAGGCCAGGGCAGAAGAGCTTCACTAGGTACTGTATCACCCCGAGCTTTAGATCCCTGGAGTCTACTCCTTAATATCTTTTAACATTAATGGACTCAATTCCCCAATAAAAATACATAGACTAACAGACTGGTTACATAAACAGGACCCTACATTTTGCTGCATACAGGAAACACACCTCAGTGTCAAAGACAAAAACTACCTTAGAGTAAAAGGCTGGAAGACAATTCTACAAGCAAATGGTCCCAGGAAACAAGCTGGAGTAGCCATTCTAATATCAGATAAAATTGACTTTCAACCTAAAGTCATCAAAAGAGACTCTGAGGGACACTTCTTGTTGGTCAAAGGAAAAATACAACAAGAAGAACTCTCAATCCTGAACATCTATGCTCCAAATACAAGAGCACCCTCATTCATAAAATAAACTTTACTAAAGTTCAAAGCACACATTGCACCTAACACAATAATTGTGTGTGACTTCAACACTCCACTCTCATCAATGGACCGATCAGGAAAACAGAAACTAAACAGGGAGACAGTGAAACTAATTGACGCTTTGGACCAATTGGATTTAACAGATATGTATAGAACTTTTCATCCAAAGCAAAAGAATATACCTTTTTCTCAGCACCTCACGGTACCTTCTCCAAAATCGATCTTCACAAGACAGAACTCAGCAAATATAAGAAGATTGAAATAATTCCATGCCTCCTATCAGATCACTATGGAGTAAAAGTGGTATTTAATAACAATAAAAACAACAGAAAGCCCACATACACATGGAAACTGAACAATACTCTACTCAATGATACCTTGGTCAAGGAAGAAATAAAGAAATCCAAGATTTCATAGAATTTAACGAAAATGAAGGCACAACATACACAAATCTATGGGACACAATGAAAGCAGTGCTAAGAGGAAAATTCATAGCTTTGAGTGCCTCCAAAGAGAAATTCGAGAGAGCATACACTAGAAGATTAACCGAACAACTGAAAGCCCTGGAACAAAAAGAAGCTAATTCACCCAGGAGGAGGATAAGACAGGAAATCATCAAACTCAGGGCTGAAATCAATCAAGTAGAAACCAAGAGAAACATACAAAGAATCAACAAAACCAGGAGCTGGTTCTTTGAAAAAATCGACAAGATAGATAAACCCCTAGCCAGACTAACCAAAGAGCACAGAGACAGTATCCAAATTAACAAAATTAGAAATGAAACGGGAGATATTACAACAGAAACTGAGGAAATTCAAAAAATCTTTAGATCCTACTACAAAAGGAAATTCAAAATATGATCAGTTCCTACTACAAAAGCCTGTACTCAACACAACTGGAGAATCTGGAGGAAATGGACAATTTCTTAGACAGATACCAAACACCAAAATTAAATCAGGATCAAATAGATCATCTAAGCAGACCCATAACCCCTAAAGAAATAGAAGGGGTCATAGATAGCCTTCCAACCAAAAAAAGCACAGGACCAGATGGTTTCAGTGCAGAATTCTATCAGACCTTCAAAGAAGACTTACCACCAATACTCTTCAAACTATTCCACCAACTAGAAACAGAAGGAACACTACCCAACTCCTACGAAGCCACAATTACGCTGATACCAAAACCACACAAAGATCCAACTAAGAAAGAGAATTTCAGGACAATTTCCCTTATGAATATTGATGCAAAAATACTCAATAAAATTCTTGCCCACCAAATCCAAGAACACATCAAAACGATCATCCACCAGGATCAAGTAGGCTTCATCCCAGGGATGCAGGGATGGTTCAATATAAGGAAATCCATCAATGCAATCCACTACATAAACAAACTCAAAGAAAAAAAATCACATGATCATTTCATTAGATGCAGAAAAAGCATTTGACAAAATTCAGCATCCTTTCATGCTAAAACTCTTGGAAAGGACAGGAATTGAAGGCCCATATCTACACATAGTAAAAGCAATATACAGCAAACCGGTAGCCAACATCAAACTAAATGGAGAGAAACTTGAAGCAATCCCAGTAAAATCAGGGACTAGACAAGGCTGCTCCCTCTCTCCATATCTTTTCAATATAGTTCTTGAAATTCTAGCTAGAGCAATTAGACAACATAAGTCAAAGGGATACAAATTGGAAAGGAAGAAGTCAAACTATCACTATTTGCAGATGATATGATAGTGTACTTAAGTGACCCAAAAAACTCTACTAGAGAACTCCTACAGCTGATAAACAACTTCAGCAAAGTGGCTGGCTACAAAATCAACTCAAGCAAATCAGTAGCCTTCCTACACTCAAAGGATAAGCAGACTGAGAAAGAAATTAGGGAAATGACACCCTTCACAATAGCCACAAACAGCATAAAGTATCTTGGTGTGACTCTAACCAAACAAGTGAAAGACCTATATGACAAGAACTTCAGATCTCTGAAGAAGGAAGTCGAAGAAGATCTCAGAAAATGGAAAAATCTTCCATGCTCATGGATTGGCAGGATTAATATAGTTAAAATGGCCATCTTGCCAAAGGCAATCTACAGATTCAATGCAATCCCCATCAAAATCCCAACCCAGTTCTTCATAGAGCTAGAAAGAGCAATGCTCAAATTCATCTGGAATAACAAAAAAACCCAGGATAGCTAAAACTATTCTCAACAGTAAAAGAACTTCAGGGGGATTCAGTATCTCAGACCTCAAACTTTACTACAGAGCAATAGTGATAAAAACTACATGGTATTGGTACAATGTCAGGCAAGAAGATCAATGGAATGGGATTGAAGACCCAGAAATGAACCCACACAGCTATGGTCACTTGATCTTCAACAAAGGAGCTGAAAGCATCCAGTGGAAAAAAAGATAGCCTTTTCAACAAATGGTGCTGGTTCGAGTGGAGGTCAGCATGTAGAAGAATGTGAATTGATCCATCCTTGTCTCCTTGTACTAAGTTCAACTCCAAATGGATCAAGGACCTCCACATAAAACCAGACACACTGAAACTAATAGAAAAGAAACTGGGGAAGACCCTTGAGAACATCGGTACAGGGAGAAAGTTTCTGAATAGAACACCAATAGCGTACGCTCTAAGATCAAGAATTGACAAATGGGACCTCATAAAATTACAAAGTTTCTGTAAGGCAAAGGACACTGTCAAAAGGACAAAACGTCAACCAACAGATTGGGAAAGGATCTTCACCAACCCTAAATCTGACAGAGGGATAATATCTAATATATACAAAGAACTCAAGAAGGTAGAACCCAGAGAACCAAATAACCCCATTAAAAAGTGGGATACCAAGCTAAACAAAGAATTTTCACATGAAGAACTTCAGAGGGCTGAGAAACACCTTAAGAAATGTTCAACATCATTAATCATTAGGGAAATGCAAGTCAAACAACACTGAGATTTCACCTCACACCAGTCAGAATGGCTAAGGTCAAAAACTCAGGAGACAGCAGGTGCTGGCGAGGATGTGGAGAAAGAGGAACACTCCTCCACTGCTGGTGGGATTGTAAGAAGGTGCAACCACTTTGGAAATCAGTCTGGAGGTTCCTCAGAAAACTGGGCATGGCACTTCCGGAGGACCCTGCTATACCTCTCCTGGGCATATACCCAGAGGATTCTTCAGCATGTAATAAGGACACATGCTCCATTATGTTCATAGCAGCCCTATTTGTAGTAGCCAGAAGCTGGAAAGAACGCAGGTATCCCTCAACAGAAGAATGGATACAAAAAATGTGGTATGTTTACACAATGGAGAACTATTCAGCCATTAGAAACAATGAATTCATGAAATTCTTAAACAAATGGATGGAGCTGGAGAACATCATACTAAATGAGGTAACCCAGTCTCAAAAGATCAATCATGGTATGCACTCACTGATACATGGATATTAGCCTAGAAACTTTGAATACCCGGGACATAATCCACAAATTAAATGATGTCCAAAAAGAATGGAGGAGTGGCTCCTGGTTCTGGAAAGACTCAGTGCAAGAGTATAGGGGAATTCCAGAACAGGGAAGTGGGAAGGGGTGGATGGAAGAATAGGGGGAGGGAAGAGGGCTTATGGGACTTGCAGGGAGTGGGGACCCAGAAAAGGGAAAATCATTTGAAATGTAAATAAAGAATACATCAAATAATAAAAAAAAGAAACAATGGCCAAGCTGACTGATGGCCTCAACACTGTCCCTTACACAGAGATGTTCTCACACCTACCACACGTGCACCTAAACACACCCATGCACACACACTCTCTCTCACTCTCACACACTCTCACACATACCCACACAAACACACAACTGCACTCAAACCCACCCACAGGTATCCCTACATAAACACAAATATAGGTACTAACATGCAAGTAAACTTAAAACACAACACACACACATAATATACACACATATACACACACACAATCACACACACACTCAAGTAACACTCCTCCCAAACACACACTGATCTAGGCACACATACACAAGCTCACACACAAACCAATCAAATATAAAATCCACGCACAGGTCACAAAATACACCAAAATCACAGAGAGCACCACTCCACCAATTCCTCTCAACGCACTCAAAGAAATCCAGGTGTGGCCACAGCTTAACATGTGCTGGCTGGACTGTATCACAATCCCACTTCATGAGATCAGAGCAGGACCTGTCCTGACAGGGCTGGGAGGGACTCCAAGCCTCTGGCCTAGGTGGGCTATGGAGAATAATATTAGGCTTTTAGAAATCAAAGCCTGTAGGATGTTTTGCTGTCCTTAGGACTCTGGTTAAAATGATTACTGCTTTAAAAAAAAAACCTACACTCTGTGCTACAACATGTGTCCCAACTGATGGGTCTAAGATGATGTAACAGCTTAACATAAACAAATGTTCTACTTGTTAAGACCTAGGTGGCAGCTGCCATTCTGACATTACCATAGCCATTTCATTTTAGACCTGTAGCCGGCCATCTTACATTATTACAGAGGACCTTTCTTGAGCCCGGCTAACCATTAACTGCACATCCCATTAAGTAATATGTTCTGGTGTTCTGACCCTTGCCCTCCTTTAGGAACAATCATAACTAAGGTCAGTTATAATGGCTTCCTATAGTAAGCAAGAATAAGCTTGAACCTAAACCAACCACCCAGCTGCCTGGCAAGATTCCCTGCACCTGTGTATAAGCTTTTATGGTTGCTGTGAGCTTCTGTGGTCTTTGCCATTTATAATCCTCTCTGGGAAGCAGTGTGGATTGCAGTCTCAACTCCTGAGTCCTCTCTCCAGTGGCTGTTGCCAGCTGTACCATGGGTATCAAGGTTCACCTGTCAACAATGTGGAGGCTGGTGGAGTCATACTGACAGCACTTTGTACAGTAAGATAGGCATCGTTTCAGGGCTCAATCTGGGGAATGTAGTAACTGAGAAGACCACACTCACTGGCTTTTTGGATGGCCTGGGTCAGCTTCTTGTGCTGCTTCATAGACTCCTGGGTATGGGGCATGAAAGATGATACTCATATGGGCACGAACAAACTGTTCCAAGAGCATCACATCCCTAAAGTCAACATGCAGTTTGAGATACTTGCACACGGGACACGGATTCCCAGAAACTTGATTGTTAGGAATATCTGTCTGATCCATTGTGCCACCAGCTTTGTGGTTGAGGAAATAGTCAGCCCAAACATGGTGAAAGCCATAGCCATTCAGGTATTCTCCTGAATCCAGGGAATTCCAAGGTTTGTTTTCATAAGGGGAGAAGGGAAGGGAGGCTGAAGGGTCTTCTTCAGGAGGGCCTCTGGTGCAAAGAGTCTGGAGGGGAACCTCAGCTCCATAGGAACTTCCTAAGAGTGTAGGAAACAGCATTAGCAGCATATGCCACAAGGAGGCAGCCATCATGATGTGCACACATGATTCCCAGCCTGCTGGAAGAACAAATGAGCATGCTCAGGATACGGACTAGGGCAGGTATGTGCGATTTTCTTATGTGGGTGAGTGGCAACAGCATTAAGGTTTGGCTGTGGAATAAATTAAGAAGAGAAGTCTAGCCATCAGCTCCTTGCTCTCTGTGGCTGTCTGTGGATGTGAGCTGAAGAGCTTCTTCAGGTTCTGCCCCCTTGTCTGCAGCAGGTGACTGGAACCTGGAACTGTGTGCCACACAAGCCCTTTTCCTTGATACTTGTGCCAGGGTGGTTTATCACATCCACAGAAACAAAACTAAAAGAGCAAGCATGTGTCACAAGCCAAGGGGGAGCTGCAGGACCTTTAAACCAGCTACTGTCATAAGAAAAATTCAAGTTCATCCCTGACTTCCTTCCAAATAAAGGACATTCAGACTATAGGTATTCTACTTGGCTTGAAAATTACTGGGGGTCACCCCTAATCTTCTTTTCTAACTGCTGGACTGGCTACCTCCCCAGTGGTGCTCCCCAGATCCTTGCTGTTCTCCTGGCCACATGCTCAAGGTTCCCATCCCTGAATGGCCACTTCCTCCTGCTTCTTCCTATTTCCTCCCCCACCCCTCCTCCTCCAACCCTAACCCACCTTCCCTTGATCCCTCTGCCACTGTAGCCTATTTTATATAACCAGTATTTTAAATCAAGGAATAAGGTCTGCATAACAAAAGCTTGTGAGTGTTGAAATTACTCCTGGACCTTTGGGTACAGAATTTAGCCTTACAACACAAAGCAATAGACAAAACCTTGACCAGGAATACCAGGCTGAGGATACAAGTTCTACAGACCTTAAGACAGGCCATAGATGTACAAATCCTGGTGGAAAAAGGATTCTGATCAAATTTGTAGATCACTAAAGAACAGATGTTTAGAACACTGCACAGAGCAAGACAGGCAGAGAAGGGCAAGGTGGCCAGCTCAGTTCCACGGTGTTCTTTAGAAGTAGTGCCTTTTATTAAAAGTTTCATAAAATTCATTCTTCATTCACTATCCTTCTCACCAGTTCTCCTTCCTAACCACAGCCACCTAGAATGGACAGAAAGCTCCTAAAAGCTTTGCATCCTCAAAGAGACTTCCTAGGGGCCCAACATTGAGACCAGGATGTCTCAATCATCCTGGAATCATCTACTGCAGTCTCTGGCCTTTGCAGTGTACAGTCATCCCAGCATCTACAGGGTGTTTCTTGAAGTTCTGTGGGATGATTTCTGATGGTTATGGGCAGATATGCTTTCCACATTATATATTCAGACTTACTGGGAGACCCAGCCATGGAATGATGTATGGTTACTGTTCCTGGGAATCTTAAGTTAAATGAGAGTAATTCCCCGTATAAACCTTAAACACTCTTCCCCACAGCACCACCCAAATAACAGAGTCCCCTGGTCTCCTATTCAATCTCGTACTGTCAGAATGTTGAAAAGATAATATTTTAATTGCTGCTCCTAAAGTAAATCCTCTGTGCTCTGGATGAATTCTAGGGCAAGAACAATCCAACAAAGCCAGGATGCAGATGACAGCTGTGAAGGATGCAGGGTGGTAGCGGACAGCCTTTGAAAACAAGTAGCCTAGACACAGAGAATGATCTCTCTCTGACACCAGCTTCTCTATGGTGTCCACATTTAGTGGCTGAGTAGCATCACCTACGTCCCCTGAACACTCTGAAATAGCCACCATTTCCTGTTCTCTGCCACCCATCTGCCCTACAGGTAGATGGGCAGAGAACAGAAAGGTTGGCAAACTTGAGAAGATCATTCCTGGCCTGTTCTACATTCTGTGTGTTACTATTCCCTGTCAGTCCAGGAAACATTACAAGGGGCTTGCAGAAAAAGAGAGAACATGAGAAGGCAAAGAAAATTACATATGTACTGGAAGGACACTGGAGTTGAGTAGAAGCAAGAACACAGAAGACAGCAGGGAGGTTGAGGTCATCTTAAAACCAGCTTCTGAGCCAGGGATGTGGTTTCTGGAGAGCTCTGAGTGCACTGCTGTGACAGGAGGGAGGGGGACAGGGAGGTAAGTCAGAGGGGAGGGGGAGGGGCCAAGGGAGAGGGTTGGGAGAGAAGGGAGTGGAGGGGAGAAGGATGGGAGGGAGGGGAGGGGGAGAAAGGGGAGGGGAAGAAAGGAGAAGGGGAGGAAAGGGGGATAGAGGAAGGAGGATGGGGAGGAGAGGAGGATGGAGAGAGGGCAGGGGAGGGGGAAGGGAAGGGGAGAAGAGGGAATTTGGGAAAAGGGATGGGGATGGGGAGGGTCAGGAGAGGAGATGGAAGAAGGGGAAGGAAGGAAGGAGAGAGGAATGGAGAAAGGCAGAACAAGAGGAATGAGAGAAAAAGTGAGAGAAGGAAGGAGAAAGGGAGAGAGAACAGAAAGGAGGAAAGGAAATTCCTGTCCCATGTGAAGCTTTGTAGGGCTTTAAGCAGATGGCAAATATTGTGTGATTGCTTTTATTCACCTCATCTTTCATTCTCTTTAAGATTTTCTTTTCTTTCTTTTCTTTTCTTTTCTTTTCTTTCTTTCTTTCTTTCTTTTTTTCTTTCTTTTTTTTTTTTTTTTTTTTTTTGAGAGGGAGGACCTCACTCTCTAACTCAGGTTTGTCTCAAACTCAGGGTGATTCTCCAGTCTCAGTTTCCTGAGTGTGTTTAGAGTTACTGCTATTTTGTCAAGGTTTGCCTATGTATGAGTGTGCACCACACGTGTACCCTCAGAGCCCAGTACAGGGCATGGGGTTCCCCAGAACTAACGTTACAGAACCTTGTGAGCTACCCTGTGAGCTACCCTGTTGGTGTTGCACTTGGAACCCAGTCAGGTGATCTGCAAAACCGGGCAGGACTCATAACTCCTGAGTTGGAAAACCAGACATTTTGTTTTAATGGTTAGCATCTGTTTTCACCTGTGAAATGAACAGGGATCCTTAAACATACTGCTGGGGCTTCCTGACCTTAGGGCAGATGCTGTCAGTTAGAAAGGAGATGATGAACAGGAGGACCACATGATGGTGGTGACCAGGTGACACTGAATGACCTCGGCTCTGCAGTCAGTACCTCTCTCAACCTCTAAAAGCTTAGTCTAAGGCCCGTCGGGTGGGAACCCCCTAGGTGAGTCCTGTGCACCCCAACTTCAGCTGCAATCGCTCCCTTTCTCCCTCCCAGCCACTGAGAGATTTCACCATTCCTATTGCTGGACAGAAAACTCCTTCAGGCAGTGACTGTCTATTCAGAAAGCTATACACCCAGACAAAGTACCCATGTGTCAGACAGGAGCCATGATTTTGAACTAAGTTATGTAAAACTTCACTCAACATCCAAACAGCTGGCCTGGGGCTTGTGTTTGAAAGATTATTATATAAATTAAGTGGAGCAATGACACATGAATTCTTTACTGTCCAAGTGTTTGGCAAATGAAGGCCATTATTGTCATAATCTTTTGAAACTAAAATATATTTCAATCTTTGGAAAACTAAGAGAAAGAGAGAGAGAGAGAGAGAGAGAGAGAGAGAGAGAGAGAGAGAGAGAGAGAGAGAGAGAGAGATCCTTGTCCTCCACTGAGTATCTGATACAGAGGCACACATAATATTCTTGCCAATCTGGAATTATTCCTGACTGAGTTTTACAGAAAAACCGACTTCTGTCTAAATGAACACCTTTACCGGGTCTGCCTCCAGGGGAAGGAGTCTAGACAGGCCCAGGGGCAGGGGTAGAAGCCTCCACATGCTCACTAAGCACCATTTAACTGTGTTGTCACCCAGTGAAGGAAGGCCTTATAGCCCTTTTCTGAGGAGATAGTGAGGCAGGACAGGGAAGGGAGGTGAGCTGGGTGGCAGGTCAACATACACCAAGTGGGTTGTAAAACTTGGTGTGGTGCCACAGGCCCTTAATTCTTGTATCTGGGTGCAAATTTCAAGTTAAAAGCTAGCTTGGGCTACAGAATGAACTCTTTTACCAAAAGCCAAAGACTCTGGGGAAAGGGATGGGAATGCGTGGACCAGCTGCTGGTTGCCTGTGCTGGAATCTGTTAAAGAACACTGAGAAGTTTAAAAGCAAAAGGGCCGGAGAACTTCCGAAGAGAGAGCCAGTTTTGGAAAAGAGAGGAAGGGGTGGGGTGAGGACGAGAAGGAACTTGGGACCTAGAATCTTCTGGAAAGGGACTCTGGACCCAGGGATCCTGTCCTACCACACTGTGTCCCAGGATTCCCCTTGGGTTCCTGTCCCAGGAAGACACTGGCTAGCTCAAGACAGAGACAGCTCTGCTGCTCCCCTCCCCGACCACAGGCTTTGGAAATTCACAGGCCAGCCTTGAACACAGACAAACTGTATCCTCTCCTCCTCCCCACCCCCACCCCCACTCCCATCAACCCGCTGCCCCCATCAGATCTCTGGAACTCACCTTGTCTCCCTGAACACAGACAGACAGACAGACAGCAGGCACAGCAAGACCAAGTGGCAGGAAAGGACCTTGGCAGCAGCAGCCAGCTCCATAGCTCCTTCTCTAGACCCTGGCGCCCAAAGGTGTGACTTTAACTCTCTGAAAGGGAGGGAAAGCCTTGGTCACGTTCTGCTGATGGCCAGAACCTCAGAAAGGTTTTAAAACTTGGCTATGAGTTCAGGGCAATGCCTCCTCCTTGCTGTAGTGAAAACCGCAGCCCCTGCAGACTGGTCCCTGTGCCCTGCAGACTGAGGTGTAGCCCTGCTCTTGTATCTAGTCTCAGTGCTTTGCAGGGTGGAGTCAGGAAGGAACGCAGCTGCGCATGGCATGTGCGCCCTAGCACGTGATGAGAAGATGAGAAGCTCAGGAAGATCAGGAAGGGGAAAGAGCAGGAAGAACTGTGACAGGAAGTTGTTCCATGGCTACCAGGGGGACGGGGTGAGTGACCGGAGGGAGCACAGGGTGGCAGGGCAAGGGATGGCACCAGGCGGGCATGGTGTGGTGACCTACAGAGAATCAGGACCTCCAGGCTTCTGAGTCCTTAATTTGCAGATTCCTCAGGAGCACAGCCATCAGCCTTAGTCCTGAGAGAACCCCAGCAGCAAACCTGGACAGAAGCCAAAGAAAGAGAGGAAGTCACCCTGGCTGCAGTGTGCTTGCTTCTGTGGAGACACCTCCACATGTGCACCCCAACACCTCTGGTGCCTCCAGCTTCCTGCTGCCCACCAGGGCTCCTTCAGCCCCTCTCTGGCTGTAGCTATCCATTTCCCCACCCCCACTTCTCTCTCTCAGAGTTGTTGACTGTCCAGTCAGCCAGCTCTGCTTTTATATCTTTCTTTTTCTTTCTTTGTTTCTTTGTTTCTTTGTTTCTTTGTTTCTTTCTTTGTTTCTTTCTTTCTTCCTTCCTTCCTTCCTTCCTTCCTTCCTTCCTTCCTTCCTTCCTTCCTTCTTTCTTTCTTTCTTTCTTTCTTTCTTTCTTTCTTTCTTTCTTCCTTCCTTTCCTTCCTTCCTTCCTTCCTTTCTATCAATTCTGCCACCCCAATACTCTTGTATTTTGATAACAGAGGTCAGCTTTGGTTATTCACAGGTCTTGAAGTGCATCTTGTTTTTTGAAGCAGAGTCTCCTCTGAACTTAGGAGTTCCTGGATTTGGCTAGACTGGCCAGCTTTCAAAATCTGCAGATCTTCCTGTGTCCAGGATTACAGCACAAACCACCATTTCTAGAGTTTTTCCTTGGTTGATGGAGGATGAAATGTAGGACCTCTTACTAATAAGGCTGGAGTTTCAAAATGAAAACAACTTCTCAGTTGCTGTGGTGGCCCTTGCCCTCCATCTGAGCTCTTGGGAGTTGGAGGCAGACAGGAGGACCCCTGGTGAGTTAAAGGCCAGGCAGAGTTCAATGGTGAGATACTCTCTCAAAAACAAATCATGTGTGTGTGAGTGTGTGTGTGTATCACCTATATACACACATGCACATGAATACATATATTATATGCATTCATATGTACACAGACACAATAAAAATCAGTTTCAGAGAAAATGTTACTAAGGCAGGCAGGGGTTGTGGACTCTGTTGAGACATGGTCCTTCTGTTTCCTGTTCCTGTGTGTAGTAAAGGGCAGGACTGAGTGCTCACGGGCAGGGGTAGTGCCCACCCACACTGTGCTCAGGCCTGTGCAAGGATGCAGAGAACTCACAGGCTGTGGTTCTTTAGCAGTTGTAGATCTATTGTTTGAGACAGAGGGATTCACTGACTTGGGGATTAGCAAGTGGGCAGGCTAGGCTGGCTGAGCACTGAGCCCCAAGAATCTCCTTGTCTCCATTTACCTCAGCAGATCTGAGGTTTTCAGACACAGCTGCCTTAAGACTGATAACCACAGTCCAGGGGACAGACTTGTTTCTGCAAAAACCTTAACAACGACTCATCTTAGGCCAGGGCTCCAACTCTAGATGGGCCAGGTCAAGATATCTACACAGAACTAAGGTTCTCCTCTGTCCTCTCATCAGGACCTCTGAGAAAGTCTTGGGTCTGCCTGGCTTCCCACAGGTTCTGGGAATGGAAACCACATCACTTTTAGCAGCAACTGGTTTTCCTTGCAGTCATCTCACCAGGCCTATTAACACACTAGCATCAGTTCTGTTGTGAGAAATGCATAACTTTCAGCTCTGTGCTTTGACATCCTTGTATTTCCTATATGAGATTATCCTCCAGAATTGTCATCTGATCTTAAATCATCTTGATCTAACTTCACTCAGTCGGATGCCAGGTTCCCTAGAGGTCAACTCCATTTTAGGACAGATCTCTTCCTTTAGTCTGTCCCTCCTTTTTTTTTTCCTGAGCTAATTTATTTTCCTAGATTGTTTTCTTTATTTTTATTTAATTTCCTCAGACTGGATTTATTGCTTATTATTTGTAATTGCATTTGTGTGATGATGTGCACATGAGTGATGGTGAGAAAGGGAACAGGTACAAGGCTGATGTCAATGACCTGTTACATCCTGATGGAGTGAAGCAGGGGAATGGAGACTGTCGGTTTTAATATATCACACTATGTTTAGTTGGAAGTGAAAGGACACAGATTACCAACACCATCAGAGTCTGTGTGTGCATGTGCATGTGCGTGTGTATGTGTGTGTGTGTGTGTGCGTGTGAGAAAGAGAGAGAGAGGAGAGAGAGAGAGAGAGAGAGAGAGACTTTGGTGGAGAAGAGATAGGTACTGTCAGACCACAATCCATGAATCAAGCTGTGAGGAGAGTTCTGAGAGCTTTTGAGGAAATTCAGAGAGAACAAGACAAGCCTTGGTACCTGTGTTGCTACTAAACCAGGGTTTGTTCTTGGAATGATCTTTCATGCCCCTCCCAGGTGTAAACAGCGGTAGGTTTGCTCCAGATTACACATTGCTGCTTACTTGTGTGGCTAAGAAGTGTTTCCAAGCATGGCGTCCCTGTGACTGTGTACAGTCCTGTGAACTTTGCTCATGTGACCTTGCTTAACTCAGGGGTCTGATGCTTTGAATAAAGTTGGCTATTGCCTGAGACTTCAGTCTGCCTCATTTTATGCTCTGTTCCCCCTGCTTAAGGCTGCCACCTAGAGTAACAAGTTCTACCTCAGTGGGACCTGAAATCTGCCACAACCTAGGAGAGTGAGGACCCTGCAGAAGCAGGTGAGTGAGAATAATGGAGCCAGAATCAGGGGAGGCTTTGTCTTACCTCACGCTTGTGCACCATTTCTTAAAGGAAGGAGGAGCGAAACTGTACAAATAGAAACTGTTAGATGCTCTCATCCTTATGCTGAGTCCGCCGTTTCCTCTCTCCTAGGGATAACATTTTTACCATCTTTTGCCAAAGTTCACCCTTTTCACAAAGTATTTAGCTAATGTTGCAATGAGGTGAAATGATAACATAGATCATATCAGTTTTCAGAGTCTATTTGTATCTGGTTAATGAACCTCCCAATTCTCAATATGGTCATTGAAAGAATTTTACTTTTTGTAGACTTGCTAACAAGGAAGACGTTATCCTCATAAATACAGGACAGATTATATATTTGGACACATTTATAGGAAGACTAGTCTTGCAATATTAAAATGAGAAGTGACTATACATGCTGATCTAAGAAACTCCTGAAGACACAGATGACAGACTCCCTGGACAATATTTCCTGTTAGTTTTTGTTAAAAGTATTCATTTTACATAGACATCTAGATCTTATCGAGGAAATAGTTTTTATGATTTACTTCAAAAGTGTTTATCTCTTTATAGAAAAAATAGGTATAATTAACCTATTATAACCCAAAAAGGTGTGTAATAGTCATAAAAGTCTCGAATATTAGTTTGCATTACATATGACTGCTGAGTCAGTCAATAGTGATACTGAAAGTGAAGGGAACTGAAGAGAGAATGAAATTCTGACCATGGTAATTTACCTTGGACCTATTTAGAGTCAATATGGTTACATGAAGAAACTGCTATGTAGAGAGGTTATGGGTTTAAATTCAGTTTTAGAATACTTTAGTAAAATTTAATCTTTTATAGTTACAGAGTTTACACTCAATTAAAACGTACAACAGCTATTTCATATACTATTTCCATGCCTCTCTAGAAAACAAATACCAGGAAGAGATTTCAGGGAGAAACTTCTCAAGGGCACAGTGTCTTCTGTGTACCTCCCCTCCCCTCCCTCCCCCTCCCTCCTCCCTCCTCCCTTCAGCTCCCCCTCCCAATCTCATGCCCCCCTGCTCCTCCCCTTCCTACTTCCCTACCCCCCTTCTCTCTCTCTCTCTCTCTCTCTCTCTCTCTCTCTCTCTCTCCTGTGTGTGTGTGTGTGTGTGTTTGTGTGTGTGTGTGTGGGTGGGTGGGTGGGTGGGTGGGTGTGTGTGTGTTACAGGCCTGCCCTTGTGAAGGGATCAAGCTCCCATCTTTCTCTCACATCCTTTCTTTCCCTCCCATGCTGTGTTTCCTGGCTCTTGGATGGGGTGATATACACGTTTGGTTTGGGAAATGTGTTTGCCCACGCTTTGGGCTCAACCCAGTGAGGCAAACCTTGGTGGCCTGGTTGGGAAACTCTCTTCTTGCCTTCCTCCTTTTCCTCTGTTGCTGGTAGTGGTTGTTGGAGCAGTCAATGGGTAGATGAAGATTACTGTCTCAGCAGACTTTGCAGGGAGATTCAGCGGCCTCCATGTTGGAGAATGGACCACCTTAATTTCTATCATATAAGCTAAGGTCTGACTGACCCTCAGACTTCTATGCAAGACTTATGAACTAAACAACTTCTTCTTCTTCTTCTTCTTCTTCTTCTTCTTCTTCTTCTTCTTCTTCTTCTTCTTCTTCTTCTTCTTCTTCTTCTTCTTCTTCTTCTTCTTCTTCTTCACAGGTGTCCTCTAATGGTGAAGAGAGAGAGGAACTCATTCCCAGAAACCTGAACACACTGTGAGAAACTCCTCACCCTCTCTCTCACCTCCCTACTTGACAGTTCTTGTTATTCTTCAGCATAGGAGGGAAAGAGTTCCTGACTGACATTAGGCTCTGCCACTTTGATCTCAGACAGACACCGTGATGCAAGGACTCTGGGTGATCAGGGGTTTGTTCTCTGCTTTACACTGAGTCCCTTTTCCCGTGAGTAGGGTTCCTGATGCTATGATGAAGCACCATGCCACCAAAAAAATTAGAAATGAAACTCTAGCTTCTGCCAACTTGACAAAAAACTACCAGCACAACTGAACCCTTGTCACCTTGACACACAACTGCAACACATTTATTTATGTATTTATTTATTTTGATACATTTTTCTACTTTTTATTTTTATTTTTATTATATTCAACAATATGTATCTTTTTATACCAATCATAAAAATGATGGACATGTTATTAATAAACATAAAATAATAAAATCTTTTGTTCATTTGTGTGTTTTGCTTTTACTAGAGCTTAAAATCTTGGCTTTTACTGTGGTAGAAACTCAAAATAACAATTTGTGGGGGGCTGGAGAGATGGATCAGAGGTTACAAGCACTGACTGCTCTTCCAAAGGTCCTGAGTTCAGTTCCCAGCAACCACATGGTAGCTCACAACCATCCATGAGACCTGAAGCCCTCTTCCAGTGTGTCGGAAGACAGCTACAGTGTACTTACACAAAATAAATAAATAAATAAATAAATAAATAAATAAATCTTTTAATAAAAAGGAACAATTTTTGGGCAGTGGTGGCGCATGCCATTAATCCTAGCACTTGGGAGGCAGAGGCAGGCAGAGTTCTGAGTTCAAGGTCAGCCTGGTCTACAGAGAGTGAGTTCCAGGACAGCCAGGGCTACAGAAAAGCCCTGTCTCAAAAAACCAAAAATAAATAAATAGAATAGAATAGAATAGAATAGAATAGAATAGAATAATTTTTAGACATTGTAGTTCATGATACAACACTTTTTAATCAGAACCTTTTTAATTTATCCCAAACATGGCACATTCATATAATACCACAAAACACAAATAACTTAAAAATTCCCATGGTCTCTACCAATTTATACACTTTAAAAGTTCAGTCTCTATGGAAATATATAGACTTTTTAAAAATAAAAATTATCTGTAAAAAATGTAAAGTCTCTCAATGGAGGAGCTAGAGAAAGGACCCAAGGAGCTGAAGAGATTTGCAGCCCCATAGGAGAAACAATATGAACCAACCAGTACCCACAGAGCTCCCAGGGACTAAACCACCAACCAGAGTACACATGGAGGGACCCATGGCTCCAGCCACATGGGTAGCAGAGGACAGCCTGGTTGGTCATCAGTGAGAGGAGAGGTCCTTGGTCATATGAAGGCTCATTGCCCCCAGGGTAGGTGAATGCCAGGTCAGGGCAGCTGGAGTGGGAGGGTTAGTGAGCAGGGGGAGGGGGATGGGATAGGGGGTTTTTGGAGGGGAAACAAGGAAAGGGGATAACATTTGAAATGTAAATGAAGAAAATATCTAATAAACATGTAAAAAATAAAAAAAATTAAAGTCTCTAACTGTGTTCTTACTTAATTGCCAAAATTAAGTTCAAATCGGTTTAGTTCACAAGGGAAGAACCAAAGCACCATTGCAATACGAACAAAGGAAAATCTATCTACACACATACACTCAGTATTCAGTGTCTGGCATCCACTCACAGTCTTCTAGATCCTCCAAATGTCATGGCCACGTCTCTAGCTCTGCCCCACACAGCACACAGCTTGTCTTCGAGGCTCCAGCTGGCTCCCCTCCACTGCAGAGGCAGTGCTCACTGGTAACCCCATGGTCCTGGCATCTTCAAAACACTGGTGTCTCTCGTTGCAAGTGGGCTGAACACTTACCAACAGCCTCACCTGGGCTCTTTCATGACGCCTCAGCCTCTCTTCTTGGTTGCTTCAGTCTTTGGGCTTTGACTACTCCTGAGGCCTCCCCTTCCCCAGAGACCTCACAGAGGTAGATTACCAGAAGGAAACATCCACAGGGTGGGGAAGATATGAAAATTCTAGTGACTTCACTATAGGGATGTCACAGTGTGTGTGTGTGTGTGTGTGTGTGTGTGTGTGTGTGTGGGTGTGTGTGTGTGTGTGGTATGTGTGTGTGTGTGCTTGTGTGTGTGTGTTGCTTATGTCCTTGCTCCCCTCTGCTAACTCAGTCTGCTTTCTGACAGAAACCAGGACCACCATTCCAGTGGGGACCTGAAACACAATATGCTGGGTCCTCCCACATGATTCATTAAACTAGGAAACGCCCAATAGTATTGGCTACAATTCAATATTATAACAGCATTTTTTCGCTACAAGCTCCCTCCACTCTAACAAGTCCATCTTGTGTGCAAAGGACATAAGCCTCACCCGCACGCCCTCAGAGCTGACTTGTAGTCTGTTTCAGGTTGCAAGTGTCCAGAGCACGTTTGCTGTCAGTCATCTGCTCAGTTCATCTCTGCAGAGAAGCTGAGGTTCTGTGCGTTGGTCCAAGAGGGTTCTTCTCTTAGGATGCCCAGAAAGGAGACATGGCTTCTGAGCAGCGGTGGAGAGCCTGGGTGGGCACTTTCAGGCTCAGCCTTGGATCTTGGTTAAGACCAACTCTGTCTGTTGGCCATGGTGCCTTCTACCTCACCAAAGGATGTAGTCTCAAAACCTGGCTAGAATGATTTTGAAGATATCCTACAGAAAACACTTATTTCCTTTGTAACACAATTTTTCTTTTGGACCCATCCTCACACTGAGAGCACTGTCTTGTTGGTGGCACACCAGCTGTTTGCTCAGTGACACCTCTCTGTGATGATTCAAGCAGGGATTCTGAGATCCTTAGAGCTAAGCCTTCAAGGCTCTGTGACAGGATGCTCAGGTGTGAGAGACCTGCCCTGTGACCCCAGCAGATCCTCCCACTACACCCTGCCCAAGCCCTGGCTCCTTTGCACCAGCCCTCCTCTGCTTGACACTTCTTTCCAGTCTCCTCTCTCTGACCTCCCTTTGTTTTTTCTCCGTCCCCTCAGCCTCAGCCTGCAGGGTCCTCTCACTCACTCCTACCCCTGGCTAAGTGTGGGTTTTCCCTCACCCTTGTTGCAGAACATTGTACAGGAACTTGGGAAAGAATTAGAAGCTGCCCCCTCTCCCTCAAATCATTTCTTGTTGATACTGCAGAAGTTTTCTTCTTTTAACTCTGTCACCCTAAGAAGCTTAACCTTTCATCCTTGACGTCACTGTCCCCTCTTTCAAGGTTCTGTGAGCTCTGTGCCCGATGCCCCATCAGTCACCATGCCCTCACTCAGGGTGCACTCTGATGAAAACTAACCATGGCATATGGACTTCATCTTTCCTATTACAGTGCAGTGAGGTGCTTCCATGTGTAAAAAGGGGAAAACATCCCTCAAAGGGGTCAAAGATAATTTTTCTGTAGACAAGTTTGAAAGACCATGGCCAGCCAGTAAGGGTGACTACAGATTTAGGTTTCCCTCACTTTTACCTGGCGGCAATTTTATGAACATTTTATAGAAAGACACAAGGAAGTCATGAATCAATTCTCTCTGAAGTACAAAGGTGGGTGCCTCAGGAAGATGGATTGTAACAAGGCTGGGAAATGCCAACTGTGGGCCTCAAATGTACTGGGTTGGGGAAATCTTGAAGGTCTGTTCATAAATTCTAAGGAAATATATCTATTAGCCACAAGAATGTTAGGTCACTTAAGAAGAAAGGCAAGAAGTGGGCCCTAAGCAGGCTAAAGAAGGCTGAAGACAACGTATCTTGGGACCTATGGCATTCCACCATCTCACATCTTTGAGGATCTATGTAACAACTAACTTTTGAAGGTCAAGGTGAACTCCTGTTCATATATGCAATGTTTGTGTGTGTGTGTGTGTGCGCACATGCGCGCACACGCACACTCATGCGTGTGGAGGGGCTGTGTTTGCGACTGTGTATCTACGTATGTATGTATGTATGTATGTATGTATATGTATATATGTATGTATGTATGTATGTATGTATGTATGTATGTATGTATGTGTATGAGCATTGGTCTGTGGCTTGGCCCAGCTGTACCCTGAGTATATGATGTGACATATCTATTTTCCACCTTCAGATACAGGCTCTGTGGGGATGTGTACATGATAATGTCTCTCCCCACAAGGTGTTTAATCAAAATTGGCAGATAAGGGCGCAAGACAATAGGCAAGCATAGTTCAAATTTATTTTAATTCATGGGATGCAAGCAAATCTAACACATTGTTATTGTGAAGAACAAAGAAAAAATCAGTATTACATGAACAAAGTCACCAGGCTATTGAAGCTGGGTATCAGAAGGCACATTAACCACTGATAATGAAAAACTTGATAACATTGTGCATCTAAACCCACTTGTAAAACACAAAACATGGGGAGGTTTGCTGTGGTCACGGTTTTATACTTTCCAGGAAAACAAGAAAACTAAATTACAACAGGATTTAATCTGAGGTTCTTATGTCATGCTATAAATGCCTTATTTATACATCTCTGTGGTTTCTTCTCCTCCTCAGTCACTAATATCATACCTCCTGCCTGTCCTGAAACCTCCAAAGGATGTTCTCCCCTTTAATCACTGTGAATTACAATCCTTTTTGCTGATCACAACATACTCCTTGTTTTAATTCTGCGGTGTCTTTGGCTGGTCTCACTTAATCTTTCAGTATGATTTATATCCTTTAGATAAGAAGGCACTACGATGGAGATAGCATTGTAGCAGGGCTTTCTATCACTACCATCTACACCTACACCTATTTGTCAGCACTGAGGAACACTTGGACTCTGAGTGATGTCAAAGTCTGACCTCCAACTTCATGCAACAACCACCCTTGCCTCTCAAAATTGTAGTCCAATCTCTTCTTAAATGTTAGGGTGTTATGACCCTATGAGAGCTCAGCACCCCAGACAGGGCTCTCAATATTCATTCTCAGCAACAGAGCCCTCCCAAGGGGAAAGCATCTGCCTCATTTATCCACGACATGATCTGCCCATCTGTCAGGGCAGCATTACAGACTCAAGGAGTCCCTCCCTTCACAATAAAATCAAAACATTCTCTTTTAACAACCAGAATCTCCTGCTTGGAGTGCCATTCAGTTCCTCATGATAACTCACAATCCTACCCAACCCTGGAACCAAAGGACAGTAGTTGAACAATAGTTCTATGAAAGCTATTAACTAGGAAGATGTGAGCTCTTTTCCTCTTATCTATTAAAATACGAACATAAAATGGCCCAGAAGTCAAGGCCAAGTAATATCACATAACTAGTATGAAAAACTAGTATGAAAAACACCCATTCCCTCTCAGAAACATTACCTCTGGAGAAGTCACTAGCTAAGTTTGGGTCCACAGGGGCTATCTTTTTCATATATGTATATACACATGTGTGCATGCTTGTTAATACACTCAGATGTATGGAGACTACACATTACCTTTGGATGTCACTCCTCAGGATGCCATCCATGCACACTGTGTTTTGAGACAGTCTGTACTGGAACTCACCAATTCAACTCCTCTGATTGATGAAGGAACCCGAGAGATGCTCTTCTCTCTCTCTCTCTCTCTGTCTCCTGCACTGGGATGACAATCAAGTACCACTACACTGTGCATGGGTTCTGAAGAGGGAACTCAGGTCTTCATGCTTGTAAGGGACAAGCACTATATGACCAAGTTGTCTCTTTGTCCCTTGTTCTTCTAAAACGCATATATAATTTTCAGTCACTGAATGTAACATTTCTATGCCTATACCTTGCCTCCTGGTAGTTCCTGGCATGGCAGTGCCGATTAGTCTAGGACTGTTGCTGTCACGTGTTCATACGCGGGCTCTGGGGTCTTGTGTGTCCCTAGAGGGAACACCATTTCAGGGTTTAGCTTTCCCTTAGTCTGTTATTCATTTTCCTTACAGGCATTAACGGTTTTTTTCTTACTTTTCTTACGGACAGCATATATCCGATATTCCCGTTGTATACATTAATACGGACAGTATATATTCGATATTCCTGTTGTATACATTAATATTCATAGATGTGTGATCTGAGATCTGCTCACTTCTCTTTCTGCTTTCTTATTTATTTTTGCTAACCACGCTCCTCAGAGGATGAATGGAAGGCTCCTCTGTTCCTAACACACCGTTAGGATGCCACCCTGAACAGTGAGGTTACACGGTGTTGTGAGACAGGCTCTGGGCCTGCAGAGCAAGCTCAGTCTCTGTTCACCAGGGGTTAGAAGGGATGATGAATTTCTTCCAACATTTCTTTTGTTTAAAACCATTGTGTATTTCTGCTTTCTTTGCCAATGGACACTTTACTCACTAGACAGTTTTATAATATTGTGAGTGAAATCCTGAGTGTGTGAGCTACACCAGGAAAACAGGGGCTCATATATGTGCCTTAATTTACTATCTCTATCCTATGCACTGGCTTTAATTGCCATATCATCCTAAGTACCTATGACAACTGGCCAGACCCTTGTCCTTTTACTCCAGTCGTAAATACTAGACAAACTCTCAGATCACACATTGTACACCACACAGTTATCATATGTACTTAGATCACAGAACGGCATTAAAGAGTGAACAAGGTGCCATTAGAGTTCACGGAGACCAGACTGGAGGCGGAGACAGAGGATCCTAGTCCCACAGACAGGCTCCATGCAGGTGGTGAGAGAGCTGTTAAGGAATCTTCTGTTTGCAGGCAGGACATCCAGGGGGCAAGTTTATGGGAGCCATTGACCTTGCAGTGTTAGGTGGCCTCTTCAGGGTCCAGGTGAGGGTATGTTAGACCCTCAGACCTGGTTTCTGATATGGTTTTGATACATGTAGAGGCGACAGATTTTTACTTTGGGGACTAAAGTAATTGTTAGCCTTTCCATCATGGATGGTGCTGGGCTGACTTGTGTCTGTGTGGACAGTGAGGTGTCATGTCACCCAGCATCAGCATTGCACTCTGAAGGGAGCCAACTGCTGCTTGTAAAACACAGTCACCCAGGGCAAGCCCTTGTTTTGTACAGTGATCAGTAATTTAGAGTTGTGCCTAGTTTGATCATGTAAGAGTGAGAAAGTAGAGAAACAGAGAGCAAGAGGAAGTCCCTAAAGCAACAGCCTGGTGCACTCTGCTACCCTGGTGCGCAAGGCTCTGACAGACACCAGTCTCATGGGTTCCCACCAGTCTGGTCGGAACTCAACTGCACAGATTTCTGAGATGTCATCAGAAATGCGTTTCCTTTGCTGGAGACACCACAGGAATGTGTTGAAGAGTCACCCAATTATAGCTGGCGATGAGGTCTGCAGAGGAAGAGGAGCAGCAGGGAGCACCTATAACAAATGCACTGTGAATCACAGTGTGCTCCTGGGCATCCATGCAGCATCCTGCTCTACTTCCTTTCTCAGACACTCCCCAACATCACAGACCATGGACCTCAGCTGCCCAGTCCTTTTCTCTTTCATTTTTTCTTCTAGATCTTTCTGCCACTCTAAGCTCTGGTATGATAATTGTTGAGATATTTCTAAGGGTGTAATTGTACCAAAGCAAAGATTGTGAATAAAAAATAAAAAACAGGAAAATTGAAAAATCAGCAAATATGAAAGGCTAGTAAAATATAGTCGTGTTTCTGTCTTTGCTGGTCTTTTTACTTTCACAACTTTTTTCCTTGTAGAAAAATCTTCACTTTGTCCCACAAACTGGTCTTTAGCTTAGTATATAATCCATTACATGCTTGAACTCTTGTAGCAATCCTCCTGTCTCACCTTTCCACAAATGAGAATTGTAGGTCTGACCAAACATATTGTTAGAGTTAAAAAGTTTTATGCAACATTTTACTCAAAAATAATTATATTGCCTTAAATATCTGATATGTCACCTGATAGTAAATGTATCAACCTATGCTTATAAGGAAAATTTTTATAACCTATTAAATAATTAATACATTGGCAATTTTCATCACAAGACTGTATTTTGACTCTAGACAGTATACGACAAAAGCTAACGATGTCAGTGGTGTGTTCACGGCTCACTTTACCTGTATAGACACAGGAGACTTCAAGAGCAGAGGACAGAGACATTGGAGCTACAGTTGCACACGCACTGAATTGTGGCTACGTAAAGTGAACAAGCTAAATGAATGGATTTTGTTGTTTTCCTTATTCTTTTGACAATATGTGACTATGCTGCCCAGGCTGACCTTGATCTTGGTGGTCCTTCTGCATCAGCCTCCTGAGTGCTGGGATTACTGGACTGTCCCGCAGTGACACCTCCTTACATAGTCTTCTCGTTCTGGTCATTTTGTCCTAAGGGCTGTCCTAAGCCAATAGCTACTAATGTACAGACTTGGCTCTAGATGTGAGAAGTTTTACACTGGATCATGCCATTCAAAAGGCAAACCAACTTTGATCACACCCGGGGAAGGTTTTGTTGGCTGTGAGGAAGCAGCAGCTCCTTTCAGTTTTTCTTGTATAATTTTTGGATCTTTCAACCTTGGATTCTCTGTCCTTGCATGAGGACTTTCTTGTTCCATCCTTCCTCTGACTACAGAGCTATGCAGGCTCTGCCTGCCTCCTGTGCTCAACAATAGTAACCCCCACCATTACTGTAGAGTGGGGACTCAATACTAAGAAGGGTATCATTTCAGTGGACGTATAGCCACTGTGATGGACAGGCGTGGAGATGTCCCATCTCCTACATCCTTATCCAAATAACATGACCCAGAAATAGAGGGAGACCACAGTTTGTTCCTTACCTTTTTTTTTTTGTCTTCATCATATACCAAGAAAATAAGAAAATGATGATGATTAGGATAGCTCCTCCTATACCTAGAATTACTTTCCAGGTGATATTCAGACTCTGGGTGGAAGAATTATTTGGGGTGATATTCAGTGTAGGTTCATTGTGGATACCAGATGCATGCTGGGTAATGTTAGCTGTAGGATGAATCTGAGGAGCATATGTAGGCTGGGTGGTATCCAGTGCCTTCATTGTTGATCCTTAAATAGAAAACCAGAAAATAATATGGATATGGCTGAAAAAAGCAACATACCTCCATCATCAACTCTTTCTCTCTGGGAAGTCCAGGGAACTCATGTGGATAACTTTTCCCAGACCCTGGATAGAAAGATGAAAAGAATGTGTGTGTAAGATGTCCTTACAGAAGTTATTTTACTCCAAAGAAAGCACATGTCTACTGAACTATAAAAAAATTTTCATGTTTTTCTGTGACTAGAACTGTATGGAAGTTGGCATCATTGGTGGTGTTTAATTGTGCCAGAGAAAGATAATGAAGCCTTCAAACGTGATGTTAGAGTTGGTGGGAGGGCAGCTGTAAGTGAGAAGAAAAGGCTGGAAGTGCACAGTGATGCACACAGACTTGGGGCTCATTAGCAGGTAGGATAGAGCCTGGAGCACTGGTTAATAGGGAATGAGAAACACTGGGTGATGATATGGGAAAGAGAAATCCTTGTCGTCATCACTGGCTCTGCAGACAGGAAGACCACCAATGCATCACTCACCCAGTCTACCAGACTTTCATTATGCACCATGGCTCCCATCCACACAGGGAAGTCCACAGACTTTTCAAGTGAACTGCCATGCTGTTCCCAACCTGTGGATGTTTCCTTGTGCTAATCTACCTAACTACTTACTTGGCATTTCTCTGGAGTGTGGCCACCATTTCTTGAGGCAGTCACAGACATCTCCTTTGGAGAATTTACTGAAATCTTGTTCTACTTCCTTCTTGTTTTTCCACAGCTCCGAGACACTGCTGTCATCAGAATGACTCTCTCTCCAGGTGTCATTAGATGGATAAAAGTACATGCTATACTTCTCAATGTCGATGGCCCAGTGTCCACCAATGAATTTTCCTTGTTTATATTGAGACTGTATGGTGATGTTCAAGGCGTCATTACCTGCATATCAAACACATCATCATCTGCCATTTATAGAACCATCACCTCCCAATGGTCCAGTCTTTCTCTGCACACTTAGGACCTGTAATCTTTCCTCCCTGGCTTGCCATTGCTTACACAACACAGACCATGTAGTTCCAGGTAGGGGACACTGTTCAGCTCTTCTATGCAGATAATTCAGTAGCCCCCTTCTGTCATGTGCTCTGCTCTTCCTCTTTCTCATTTATCAGGCCTACCTTTGCATTCTGTCTCATACTTACCTGAGTATGAGGTTCCACAGCTCTTGGAAAGTCTTTTCCAGGGTTTTGGACAAAGGAGGACACAGCTCAGTGTAATTTCCCTTCTGTTTTCCATCACCAAGACGAAGGAGAAGCTTTCTATTCACTGAGCACTGTCCAAGTAAGGTTCGATACTTGACAATGAAGTTGCAACTTAGAGAGTCGGTACCTGTGAGAGAAGCATGCAGGTGAGGTCCAGTGGGAGCAGGGCTCCAGAGGAGTCAAAGGTCTCTAGCACTCAGAATCCCTCTGACAGGAAAAGGGTTAGGAAGAGAAGCCTCTAAACAAGAGGTCCAGCAGCTTCTGGATCCTTAGTTCTGTGCCATCTATAACTGTCATAGGTTGGTAGGACTCTTCAGATGCACATATGTCACCAGGGAGATTTATCTTACAGGGTACTTTTAGTGACTACTATCAAGTACTGTAGTATAAAAGATGTCAGATAGCATCTGTACTGGCTGGTTTTGTGTGTCAACTTGATACAGGCTGGAGTTATCACAGAGAAAGGAGCTTTAGTTGGGGAAGTGCTTCCATGAGATCCAGCTGTGGGGCATTTTCTCAATTAGTGATCAAGGGGGGAAGGCCCCTTTTGGGTGGTGCCATCTCTGGGCTGGTATTCTTGGGATCTATAAGAGAGCAGGCTGAGTAAGCCAGGGGAAGCAAGCCAGCAAGAAACATCTCTCCATGGCCTCTGCATCACCTCCTGCCTCCTGACCTGCTTGAGTTCCAGTCCTGACATGCTTTTGTGATGAACAGCAATGCAGAACTGTAAGCTGAATAAACCCTTTCCTCCCCAACTTGCTTCTTGGTCATGATGGTTGTGCAAGAATAGAAACCCTGACTAAGAGCCGGGTGGTGGTGGCGGCACACACCTGTAATCCTAGCACTCTTGGAGGCAGAGGCAGGCGGATTTCTGAGTTTGAGGACAGCCTGGTCTACAGAGTGAGTTCCAGGACAGCCAGGGCTATACAGAGAAACCCTGTCACGAAAAAACCAAATCCAAAAAAAACCAAAAAAAAAAAAAAAAAAAAAAAAAAAAAGAAACCCTGACTACAACAGCATCCAAGTTCCTGGAGATGAAAATCTAGCTGAACACACAGGAGAAAGGAAGGCATCATAGGACACCTGGAGCATTCAACATGGACCTGGTGTTCAGGAAAGACCCTGGAGTAATGCTGCAGCCTGGCATGGAAAGGGAGCTGTCAGCTGTGAGCTCGGCGCTCATCCCTGTTCCCACTGGGCCCCTTCACACAACACTGTTGGCATCAGATCTCAGGTTCTGCCATGCTAAACCACACACCTAATCTGAAAGGACTTAAAAGGGGGAGTATAGGGGTTAGGGGAGTGTGGCTAGGCGGCATGGGGGAAGGTGTCCAGGCTGGCCCTTGCCTGGGCACCTCTGCCCCTGAGGGACCACACACACAAAGACATGGTATAGAATAGAGTTTATTGGGAGTTAGTGGGAGAGAGAGAGAAAGAGAGAGAGAGAGAGAGAGAGAGAGAGAGAGAGAGAGAGAGAGAGAGAGAGAGAGAGAGAATAGAGAGAGTGGAGGCTGGCCATGATCAAGTGGAGCAGGAAAGAGCCCCAGGGGTAGAGAGGTGAGAGGGTGTGGGAGAGCAGAGAGCAAAGAGAGAGAGGAGGAGCAATTAGCCCCTCTTATAGTGGGCCAGATCTCTGGGGCAGGGCACACCTGGCTATTGCCAGGTAGGTGTGGGGTGGAGCTTAGACAAAACCCCAACACACCATAGTTACAAAAATTTGAGTTAATGACCTTCACAGTACATATTGAAAGGATTAAAATGGAATTAATGTTTTATTTTAATTAGGAAGCCCAATTTGCTAAACGTAGCAGTATCATTCGCATTAGATTTTAATTTTTTCATATGCTATGATTGCCCTTATAATGAAAAGAAAATCAGAATCATTTGGAGAAAAATTGCTCTATATAAAATAAGGGGCACAAAGGATTTTTAATAACCTACTGGATTTAGAAACATTTTGATTTTAGAAAGGAAGCGGTGGGGGACATTCAAACACTAATAAAAGTTCTTAGTGTGAGTGTTTAAATACTTCAGCTTTCCAATCCATTTATAACAGCTTTGATTTCATAAAAGAAAATCTTGAGCACAAAAGCAGCAAAGTTCAGAATCTTTTATGTATCCCTAAGTATTAAATTATCAATTTATTATTAATTACATTTGAAGAACATTGCAAGTTTAAAAATGTTAAGTATAGAAATGCCTGATTCTTTAAACTTCCACAAATACCCAATATCTAAAAGTAAGATGTAAATAAACCTCTGCTATTCAGGCAATCAATTCTCGGTGCTCCTAGATGGTACTGGAACTCTTACACCACTTCTCTGTTTACTGATTGATATAATGATGGGATTTAAAAAAAAACAAACTATTCATGTAAAATAATAAACTTGCTATGACAGAAAACAATGACCATGATGACATCAAATGTCTCAGAAGGAAGCGTTTACACTCAGACCTCCAGCGTTTAGTAAGGGACACATTGTTAAAGAGTCTCAGGAAAGTGCGCAGTAGTGCTGCTTAGACAGGCTCTCTAAGATGCTTGGGACTCATCAAGTAGGCTAGACATCCTTGCCAGAGGCCAGGGCTGCTGCTGCATCACACTGCCTAGTCCTGACCATGAAAGCACCAAGCACACAGCACCAAGCCCAGCTCTTTCGCAGGAGGAGGACCTGGGGTCAAGTCAGTTCTCAGGGCTGTGAGCAGGTCCTTTATAACCTCAGCTTTCTCATCATGCTTTGGACACGCGGGGCTGTCGGTGGTCAGCAAACTGCCAGAATACTCTGTAGAGAATGCACTGAAGCTGAGCCTGGTGTCCACACCTGTAATCCCAGCCCTTGGTAGCAAAGGAGAGCAGGGATTGGTTCAGATGCTATAGGGTGGGCAATGGACTGAAGCCTTGCCTTAAAACAAAAGAACCCACAAAAAGAAGGGAAAGAAAAAGGGGGCAGGGAATGGGAAGGTGGGTGGTGTGGCTGTGCTGTCCCTGGATCTGCAGGACTTCCACAAAATGGTGAACAGGAAAATGGGAAAGGGCACAGCCTGTGTCAGGTGCAGACCTTTCTCCTGGAGGAGAGCACTGGCACTGTGCCCAGCACATGCAGTCCTGGAGACTGGGATTTAAACTTCCTCAGGACCCCAGTGGTGCTGAGGGCATCACCAAGAACTCCCTTCTGCCTGCTGTGATCTTCATCCCTGTAGCCCCTCCCCTGCCCTACCGCCATAACTTTTTTCATAACTTCTTCTATCCACTGCAGCCTGGGTGGGGTAGAGCCAGGCAGAACCAGGGTTAAGGGGAGGAGAAGCCCAAAAGTTTCCTGGTAGCCCAGGACTGCAAGAATTCCCTGACTTAGCCAGTCCGTGTTCAGTGCCCCAACCCCCTCCATGTAAACCCTAGGAACTCACCTGTTGACAGCGCGGTCCCCAAAGAAATCAGCAGAAAAAGGAAAAGATAACACTTGGTGGTTGCTGCCTTTGCCATGATCCTTCCTGAGACCCAGCTGTGTGGCCAGAGCAGTGGAGAGAATGAGAATTCCTCAGTGCCACCCCAGCGAGGAGAAAGAATCTGGAGCCAAGCAGCCTGTGCAGGTGCCAGGCTCCGGGGCTCCGCGGGTGCGCGAGCAACTCCGTGGCCCTGGGCTCCACAGTGGCCGCCACCACCCCTTGGTCGCCTTCGGTCGGCCAGGAGCGGGAGTGGGAGCAGGTTGCCCAGCCAGAGGCAGTAGGAGCTGTGAATGAGTTTTTCTGCCATCAAAGGAAGAAGTAAAGTTCAGGCAGAGCAAGCTCTGGGCCCACCGCGGTCCCGCCCCAACCGAGGTCCCGCCTCGCAAGCTGAACTCACCTGCTGTTCGCCGGCTTTGCCCTGCTGTGCTGCTGTGCTGCGGGCCAGCCATCTGCTGCCCCTCTTCCTGTGGCTCTCACAGAGCTTCTCCAGCGCCCTCCTGGCCACTGAGAGGAGCTGCTAGACCTTGCCTGCATCAGCCTCGCCCTCACTCCCAGCGCCAAGAGTTTCCCAGTCTTCTACAAGCAGTGCTTCTGGAACATCTCTATGGCACTACTTATCAAAGAGGAAAGAAAGGACAGAAGGAACAAGCTGTGGAGTGGTATAAGAAAGGAATCGAAGAACTAGGAAAAGGAATTGCGGTTATAGTTACTGCCAAGGCGAACAGTGTAAAAGAGCTAGACGCCTTTAAGTCAAAATGATAGCTAATTTAGTTATATCCAAGGACCGTTTACAACTTCTAAAGAAGCTGTAACCAGCTTTGCCATTTTCGAAGTCCAAAACGACATCTATAATGAGAGTACTAACCTGACTTGCTGCAATGGACAAGTCCAGTCAGAAAGTGGAGCAGCTCTGAAGAGGAAAGACCCTTTAACACATGCTAGTAATGCATTGTCTTGATCAAAAACCTGCCTGAAAAGTGGATCCACAGGGTTTTCTGGTCCCCACAGGGCGCCTGGTTGCAGTCTTTATCCATGGTTTCTGGAGCAGGACCAGGACCTGGACCTGCAGCTCCCACACATAAGAGTACTCCAAAACCAAACAGATCCAACACACCTTCTACACCCTGAAGTGCATTTCAGGAAAAGAAAGACTTGAAAAATTTTAGGAATGTGGACAGCAATCTTGCTAACCTCCTAATGAATGAATTCGTTGACAATCGAACAGCTGTAAAATTTGATGCTCTAGCTGGTCCTCAGGAACTGGCAAAACAAGTGCTGCAAGAGTTTGTGATTCTTCATCCTCTGTCCTTCCTTCTCTGCAGGCTGAGTTGTTCACAGGGCTCAGAGCTCCTGTTAAGGCTTGGTGCTCTTCTGCCCTCCAGGAAGTGCAAAACAGTGCTGCCTAAAGCAGTAGCTGCAGAATCTAATGCGACCTTTTTCAATATAAGTGCTGCAAGTTTAACTTCAAAATATGTGGGAGAAGGAGAGAAATGGGTGAGAGCTCTTTTTGCTGTGGCTGGAGAACTTCAACCATCTATAATTTTTAGAGATGAAGTTGATATTCTTGTGTGAAAGAAGAGAAGGGGAGCAGGACACTAGTAGACGACTAAAAACGGAATTTTTTTTCTATCCAACAAGAAGCCACAACTTTATTAGTGATAAAAACAGTACACATTTTAAACCAAGCTGTAGTTCCACTTTTCAAAAACCAAAAAGGGCACAAAGATGGGGGAGGATGTCCTTGACAATTCTATGTCCATGACTTCCACACCAGTTTCATCACCCTTTCCTTCTTCACTCTCCTCTTGGACACTTGGAGTCTGAGTGTTTTCGTGAATGTTTGAAACAGCTTCCCCTCAAACTTTGAAATTCTCAGCAGGGCTAACTGTGCTTGCTGAGACAAATCTTCAGTCTTGGCTTCCTGACACACTGTGTAGATATCTGAAGCTGGGCTCTTGACCCAGTTTGGACACAGCCTTCCTCCCCTTCTCCTCCTTGGACTCTGCTTGGCTTTACCAGCAGGTTCTTCGTGGATTTCAGCTGCAGCTGCCAGCTGGGCTGGTCCTGTGGCTGTCTGGGTGGAATCCTGTTCCTCCAGCTCTGGCACTGACTCTTCACTGTCAGACTCTGTCCTGACCCTGTCTCAGCCTGAGGCTGTGGCCACTCCTGCTCTGACTGTAGCAGGGACAGTTATTGTGGCTTCACCGGGCATTTTGTGTAGAGAACATGGTGGGCACTGTTAGATTAGAGCACAGCAAAAGCAGATTCTGGTTCATCACTGATAATAATCATCACATATATAATAATGTGTACATTGTGTCCAGATGAAAGTACTGCAGAGACAGTGGGCTGTAGAAGATTCACAGAGCCCTCTGTTGTCTGTTTCCGAGCCTTTGCCTTGCAGCAGTCTATTTTCTGTTTCCTGTCCCTTAGCACCCTGAGGTTGCAGCACCAAGGGTTCTGAGTTCTTTCCTGCTTTCTTACCAACTCCAGAGTGCCAAACGGAAATCTTCCCATCTGCAGTAAGAGAGCTGTACTGAGCCTTTGTCCACCTAGATATACAAACATTAAACACTTAATTTGTTCTTTGAACATTTTATTTTCCCCTTTTATTGCCTTGCAATAAAATAATTGAATATCATACTAGGTGAGGTAACCCAGACTCAAAAGGTGAATCATGGTATGCACTCACTAATAAGTGGATATTAACCTAGAAAACTGGAATACCTGAAACATAATCCACACATCAAATGAGGTACAAGAAGAACGGGGGAGTGGCCCCTTGTTCTGGAAAGACTCAGTGAAGCAGTATAGAGCAAAATCAGAACAGGGATGTGGGAAGGGTTGGGTGGGAAAACAGGGGGAGGGAAGGGGACTGATGGGACTTTCGGGGAGTGGGGGTCCAGAAAAGGGGAAATCATTTGAAATGTAAATAAATATATCAATAAATTAAAAAAATAAATTAAAAAAAAGAAAGCAACTTAATAGCAACAGCAAGAAAAAAATCTGGCACAACTGATGTTGCAAAGTCTGAGTCACTCTGTCTGTGTAACATCTGCATCAGTCCTCCTGAGCCCTGCAGTATATTTTTCTAATATGCCAGAAATACACGGTAGACTTAACTTACTCCACCTGGAATTCATTTTTGTTGAAGTTATTCTAATATTTTAGAGAGTGAGTTTTAACTTACAAGTTGAGTCACCAGGGTGGGGGAAGGGACATATTAGGAGGTAAGACATTTCTGATTTGAAGTTCATTGTGTGCTTTGAACCTAAGTAATTTTTCTTTAACAAATGTGGGTACCCTTACATTTGGGGTATTGATGTCCAGAATTTAGCTGCACCGCTTTCATATAAGAGAGGACGACAGCATCCTCACTATGTATGCATTAGGATGGGCTTCAGCTCAGTGTTTACATAGAAGAACCTTTAAAACCATGGCTAATTCATGACTCTTTCAGGACAGGTATTAGGTGGTTAACACACTTTTTAAATGTCTAAAAGATACAAAATGAAGTAAACCTAAAATTCAGAGTCAAAGGTATGACTGCGTGACAGTCCATCACTGTAGAGAAGCATCTTTATTCATCAGGTTGGTGGTTCCGCTACTGTCACAGAGCATTTTCTGTGATGCTGTGTGACCCAGGTATATTGTAGGCCATTCTGTTACTGCCTTTTCATGTGGGTTTCTAAGCTGGCCTGGAACTCAATGGGCAGCCTATAACTCCCTTAAACTGACCTTCACGCCTGTGTCTCCTGTGTGCTGGGGGAGCAGGTGCATACCTCACCAGGAGGTTTGCTCTTGTTCAGATAGAAGTTGCTTGGGTTTTCCAAATTAACATTAGATTCTGTGCTGAGCTCTGTTTACTGTTGAAGGTAATGTTTAAATAATAAGGATTGGTAGTTCTCCATGTTCATATGACGGAGTCCCTGTAAGCTCGGTGAAATGTTTTTGGAATTGCTTAAGCATACTATCATATCATCTGCAAATAGTCATAATTTGACTTCTTCCTTTCCAATTTTTATGCCTTTGACCTCCTTTTGTTGTCTAATTGCTCTGGATAGAACTTCAAGTACTTTATTGAATACATAGGGAGCGAGTGGGCAGCCTTGTCTAGCCCCTGATCTTAGTAGAATTGCTTCAAGTTTCTCTCCATTTAGTTTAGTGTTGGCCACAAGTTTACTGTGTATTACCCTTATCATGTTTAGGAATGTGCCTTGAGTTCCTATTCTTTCCAAGACTTTAAACAAAAAGGAGTGTTGTATTTTGTCAAAAATTTTTTTCAGCTTCTAATGAGATGATCATGTAATTTTTTTCTTTGAGTTTGTTTATATAGTGTATTATGTAGATGGTTTTCCATACATTGAATCATCCCTGCATTCCTGGAATGGGGCCTGATTCATTGTGATAAATTATCATTTTGATATGTTCTTCGACTCAATTTGCAAAAATTTTATTGAATATTTTTCATCAATATTTATAAATGAAATTGGTCTGAAGTTCTCTTCCTTTGTTGGGTCTTTTTGTGTTTTAGATATCAATGAAACTGTGACTTCATAAAATGAATTAGATAGTGTTACTTTTGGTTCTGTTTTGTGGAATAGTTTGAGAAGTGTTGGTATTAGGTCTTCTTTGAAGGTCTGATAGAATTCTGCACTAAAGCCATCTGGCTCTGGACTTTTTTGGTTAGGAGAATTTTAATGAATGCTTCTATTTCCTTAGGGTTCAACTTTGGTACCTGGTATCTCTCTAGAAAAGCATCCATTAGATGTAAATTTATGTTGAGTATAAGCTTTTCTAGTAGGATCTGATGATATTTTCAATTTCCTCAGGTTCTGTTGTTATATCTCCCTTTTCATTTCTGCGTTTGTTAATGTGAATACTGTCTCTGTGCCCTGTACTTAGTTTGGCTGAGGACTTATGTACTTCTGATTTTTCTCAAAGAACCAGCTCCTGGTTGTGTTAATTTGTCGTTCATCTCTTTGTTCTCTTTGTTGCTACTTGGTTGACTTCAGCCCTGAGTTTGATTATCTCCTGCAGTCTATCCCTCTTGGGTGTATTTGCTTCTTTTGTTCAAGAGCTTTCAGATGTGCTGTTAAGCTGCTAGTGTAGGATCTCTCCAATTATTCAATGAAGGCACCCAGAGCTATGAGATTTCCATAAGTTCGGGTAGGTTATGCCTTAATTTTGGTTGGATTCTAACTTCTTTCTTCATCTCTTCCATGACCAAGTTATTGAGCAGGGAGTTGATCAGCTTCCATGAGTATGTGGGCTTTCTGTTTTTTTCGTTATTATTGAAGAACAGCCTTAGTCCATGGTCATCTAATAGAATGCATCGGATTAATTTAATATTCATCTGTCTGTTGAAACTTGTTTTGTGTGTATATGGTCACGTTTGGAGAAAGAACCATGAGGTGTGAGAAAAAATTATATTCTTTGGTTTGGGGGTGAAATGTTCAGTATATATCTGTTAAATCTATTTGGCTCATAACTTCTGTTCACGATGTGTCTGTTTAGTTTCTGTTTCCATGGTCTGCCCATGGTGAGAATGGGTTATCTTCTTCTGTGATTTCTTTATTGTTTTTATTTCCCCTTTTAGATCCTAGATGGTTTTGTTCAATTCCTTCACCTATTTGATTGTGTTTTCCGTTATTTCCTTAAGGGATTTTGTGTTTCCTCTTTAAGGGCTTCTACCTGTTTACCTGTGCTCTCCTGTGTCTCTTTAAGGGAGTTACTTATGTCCTTCTTAAAGTCCTCTATCATCATAATGAGATGTTTAAATCAGAGTCCTGCTTTCAGGTGTGTTAGGGTATCCAGGATTTGCTGTGGTCAGAGAACTGAGGTCTGATGATGCCAAGTGGCACTGGTTTCTATTGCTTATCTTCTTGAGCTTGCCTCTCATCCTGTGGTTATCTTTGGTGTTAACTGGCCTTGCTATCTCATAGCCAGCCTCTTCCTCTTAGCATGGTTAGGATGGGGTTCCTTGGGTCAGGCTGTCTCGGGGTCTGGGAGGGTCTGGAGCCCTGATGTATGACCCTGACTGTGGCAGACCTCCTGGGAGTCAACCTGACACAGGTGTGGGTGTGGTGAAGGTGCTGGAACACAGGGTCTGTTTCCAGGCACACATATGGACCAGAAGGAAGATGTGCATCCAGCAGGGCAGGAGGTCCTACATCCTCTGAGCCAGGAGTGGGGAGTGGTTAGGACAGGTATGGGATGGGGGAGGGGTACACACCTGCTAGTCTGATGGTGTCAGAACTTCTGGGGACCAAGATGTCTCTGGGGGTGGGTGGGGGCAGGGGTAGGGCTTGAGCACATGATCTGTTCGGTATTTTCCCGAGTATTTGTGTCCTTTGCAGTTTCTTTCATTTTTCTGCAGTTCTCCATCTCAGATCTCGGCCTCCTGGCTGAGATGTTTGCTGCTGCCAACAGTGAAGCAGTTCTCTGAATTTGATTTTCACACCACAGGTGTGAGTATAAGCGAAGGAGACTGATGTTTCCTTTGCCGATTGCTTTCTCCTACAACGTTATATTCCGTTTATTAGTCTTGGCCTCATTTGCGAGATTGTCAGGTTTTGTACGTTGTGTTCACGTCAGACATAAGTAGACTCCTTACCCTCCTCACGTCCCGTCGGGTGCTCATTAGTGCTTTGCTCTTCTTTTCTTTCCTCCGTTTTTCTTTGTTTTACTTTCATTCTTCCTGTCTTTCTTTCCTTCTTTGTTTTTTTTCCCCTCAATGAGCTAGGACTTCACTGCCATGTGGATTACAAGTTGTGACAGTGCACACCTGCCTGGTGTCAACTTCTCACTCTTAACTATGCTACTAGGTCTTTTGAATTGTAAGTCTCTCTCTCTCTCTCTCTCTCTCTCTCTCTCTCTCTCTGTGTCTCTCTGTCTTTCTCTCTCTCTGTCTCTCTCTGTCTCTCTCTCTGTCTCTCTCTCTCTGTCTCTCTCTGTCTCTCTCTCTGTCTCTCTCTCTCTGTCTCTCTCTGTCTCTCTCTCTGTCTCTCTCTCTCTCTCTCTCTCTCTCTCTCTGTGTGTGTGTGTGTGTGTGTGTGTGTGTGTGCAGATGCATATGTGTACAGATATTCTTTCCATTCCTGGTTTATTGGCAGATTTCATCAGAAAGTGTGTTGCATTGTGACCACTTTTCTGTTTCTGCATTTGTTGAGGGGTTATGAAACTTTGCCTTTCATTCTCTTCATCTGGTGGACCACACTTGCTGACTACAGTACTGGTTGAACTGTCTTCCTTACCCACTAACTGCAAAAGAGGCCAGGGTGCTCCAGAGAGAAAATGAAACTGCTCCCTCTAGACTCAGTTTTTCCTACAACAGAGAATTTCCTGTCACCTTTTCTATTTGTGAGCTGGAAGGGGAAGGGTGGGGCACCATCTCAAAACTGCAGCTGCCCAGCAGCATGCTGTAGAGAGGCAGCCACGGGGACCTGGGCACTAAATTGAGACACAGTGACTAATCAGGACTCAGGGACCCGGGCACTAAATTGAGACACAGTGACTAATCAGGACTCAGGGACCTGGCACTACATTGAAACACAGTTGCTAATCAGGACTCGGGGCTCCTTCATGCTGGTCCCTGTGTGGAGACTCCCTCTGTCAGATGACCTGAATTCATCTGACAGACACCTTCATAGACATGGAGGACAAGCATTTTGTAACAAGCAGGATGAATCATGGTGCTTGCCAGGAAAACCACAAAGCACTTACCCATTGGAGCAGAGAGCATTATTAAGGAAGGAAAATTGATGGACGCAAGAATGGTCTCCTGAGTCCTCCAAAATACCTGCTAAGGAGCCTCACCTGAACTCATCAGAAAAAGGTTAACTTGTGAAATCTATGTGGCCTTAAACACATGGCAGGTGTGTTAGGCACGGTGCTCTAGTTCAACAGGACATATAGAATGAATCTCTATATATAGAAAGGTGATTTACTAGAAAGATGTGCAGGCTGGGGCCCAGCTAATCCTATCATGGCTGCCTATGTGTGGAAAGACCAAGAATCCCAAAGTCGCTCAGTGCATAAGGCTGGATGTCTCAGGACGTCTTCAGTATCAGAGTCCTGAAGTGCTGGGCTCTAGTGACAATGGACGAATGGGCTTGCTAGCAAAGCCAGAGCAATCAGGAAAATAGCAAAAGCATACTTCTTCCATGCACTTACATAAACTCTAGAAGAAGGTGGAGCCTATATTAAACATGGGTTTTCCCATATCAAAAGATCGGGATTAAAGGTGTGTTTTCCAACATTAAATATCTTGATTAGAATTAGATTTTTCCACTTCTAATTAAACCAAAATCTCTTACAGGTGTTCCATTTTTTGGTTCTAATTAATTCCAAGCATAATCAAGTTGACAACCATGAATAACTAACACATATGCACTATACATATACATATATACACATATACATATATGTATACACTACATATAACTATATACATGCACATATATGTATATGTATGAACATACATATAAATGTATATATATATATATATATGTGTGTGTGTGTGTGTGTGTGTGTGTATACATACAGTAGGTTTACTAAAATGACTTAAAGGCCATGGTGTAGCTAATGCAATATTGGTGCCCATGTATTGAAAGTCCAAGAATCCCGTAATTCTCCAGTTTATGAGGCTGGGTGTCTCAGCTAGTTTTCAGTCTATGCAAGAATTCCAAGAAAATACACTGAAAACTCTCTGAGTTCCCGTGCCAGTGACTACAGGGACCTGCTAGCAAGGGTGGAGAGCCTGCCTTCCTTCTTCCAGGGTTTGTATAGGCTTCCGTGGGTCAGAAACTAGGAACGTAATTCAGCCCTCACAGAGTCATTTCAAATAGCGAACTGTATCAGTGTCAAAGCCTCTCAGGCCCTTAAAGCTCTGAGGGAAGGGCCCTCCACTGGGCCTCAGATAATACAGAGTGTAGCAGAAACTCTACACATTACAGTGACTACTGCAGACATTGTCAGACTTTATGTTGATGCTTTACAGCCAGTCTCAACCTCAAAGTCATTTGATGGCGTCAGGACACAGGTCTGTGGTGCATGGTCTGAGTCTCACAAAGGTCATAGAATAGGACCCCTTCTGGGTAATTCCAGATAAGACAATATGCTCAAATAACTGCCTTCATCAGAATTCTGCAGCAAGTGCAGGGATGACCATTAATATTTATACAGACTGACGCATGCTTTTCATGTGTGGGTGACCTATGTCATCCAGCCCTTTGAAAAGAGAGGCACCAAAATAATTGGTTTCATTATGACATATTCATGTATTAAAGAAATATAAATAGACAATATCAACTCTTTTATTAACCTTTCCAGTACCACTAGACCTGTCCTCTTTAAGGTACTCCTGCCTCTGCCTTCACCTCTATGTTTGTGTGTGTGTGTGTGTGTGTGTGTGTGTGTGTGTGTTACAGACCTGCCCCTGTGCAGGGGTGAAGCAAGTACTCAGAACTTCAACAGCGAGTTCATAACTGGAGAACAGTGTTTCCCATCATTCCGCCCTGTCTTGCCCTCCCAGCCTTTCTTTCCCCTCCTGTGATGGGTTTCCTACCTCTTGGATGGGGTGATATCTATGTTTGATCCAGAAAATGCATTCACCCATGCTCTGGGCTAATCTTCCTGCAACAAACCTTTGGTGGCCTGGTTGGGAAACTCTCCTCCTGCCTTCCTCTCTTTCCTTTGTTCCCTGTGAGGGTTGTTGGAGCAGTCCTTGGGCAGCTGAAGACTTCTGTCTCAGAAGACAATGCAGGGAGATCCAGTGGCCTCCATGATGGAGTCTGGACCACCTCAATTTGTCAAGGGTCGAGGTGCATCAGGATATAAGCTAAGGACTGACTCTCAGACTTCTGTGCAAGACATATGGGGTAATTTCTTCTTAATATGTGCCCTCTAATGGTGAAGAGAGAGGAACTCATTCCCAGAAGCCTGAACACACTGTGAGAAACTCCTCACCCTCTCTCTCACATCCCTACTTCACAGTTCTTGTTATTCTTCAGCATAGGAGGGAAAGAGTTCCTGACTGACATTAGGCTCTGCCACTTTGATCTCAGACAGACACCCTGATGCAAGGACTCTGGGTGATCAGGGGTTTGTTCTCTGCTTTACACCGAGTCCCTTTTCCCATAGATGGGGTTCCTGATGCTATGATGAAGCACCAGGCCACAAAGAAAATTAGGGATTAAACTCTAGCTTCTGTCACCTTGACAAAAAACTGCCAGCACAACTGAAACCTAGTCACTTTGACACACAAGCACAACACATTTATTTATTTTGACAAAACACTTTTTAATCAGGATCTTTATCTATCCCAAACATGGCACATTCATATAATATCACAAAACAAAACACCAATGATATTAAACAAAACTTTGATAGTCTACCAATTCATACACTTTAAAAGTTCAGTCTCTATAAAAACGTAGTCTTTTTTTGAAATGAAAATTATCTTTTGAAAATTAAAGTCTCTGTGTACTTCTTTAATTATTAAAATTAAGTTAAATATCATTTTATTTCAGGAGAGAAGAACCAGTGCACCATTGTAATACAAACAAAGCTAAACCCATCTCCAGCCATAAATACATCAGTATCCAGTGTCTGGGATTCATCACAGTCTTCTAGATCCTCCAAATGTGTCGGCCACGTCTCCAGCTCTGCCTCACAGCACACACAGCTTGTCATCGGGGCTCCAGCTGGCTCCCGTCCACTGCAGAGGCAGTCATCCCTGGTCATCCCATGGCACTGGCATCTCCAGACGCTGGTGACTCTTGCTGCAGCTGGGCTGCACGCTCACCCACAGCCTCTCCTGGGCTCTGTCATGGCGCCTCAGCTTCTCTCCTTGACTCCTTCAACCTTGGGACTGGGACTGCTCCACAGGCTGCGTCTGCACCGGTGGCCTCTCCTGTCTTTCCACAGTGCTGAGCCTCAGCTGCTCTGTGTGACCCTCCATTCCTCCAGCTACACCACCTGAGACCCTTACACAGTACCCGGGTCAGCTGTCAGCACAAGGTAACACCTAGGCCATGTCCAGAGCACAGCTTCCTGACTCTCGGGAGATCCTTCCTAGAAAACTTCCCCTCAATGATGTTGGTCTCTTCTTAATCACAACTGATGCTTCAGCCCCAGGTGACAGCGCTCACTGTCCCATCAAAGCAAAGGTTTGCTATACTTCTCTGGTCTCTTGTGAAACATAACACACTCTTCAGCTCTAACTGGCCAGATACCACAGATTGTTTGTTCAGATGACTTAAGAGAGTCTTTGCTTCCCTCACAAGCCAGGCCTCCATCATCTGATCTGTCCCCAGAAGGCTTCTCTTCCAAGCTATTACAGAACAGATGCTCACTGTGCTCTCAACACTCAGTGATTTTTCTGTCTCAAAGTTTCAAAATTCTTCCACCATCCTGTCCACAATGCATCCTCAGATCTTTGGCAGCAACACCCAACAATCATTTACCTAGTTGAGGTCATTATTGCTGGGAGGAAACACTGTGACCAATGCAAGTTGGGAAGGCAAAGTTTTATTTGGCTTGGACTTCCACAGCATAGTCTATCACTGCAGGAAGTCAGAACAGGATCTCAGGCAGAAACTGAAACAGGCCAAGGTAGGAAGGAGGGGGTGCTGCTTACCTGCTTGCTCCCCTTTGCTCTCTCATTCTGATTCCTTATAGAAACCAGGACGACCATTCCAGGGAGGCCTGAACAACAGTGTGCTAAGCCCTTCCACATCAATTATTAAATCAGATGATGCCTTATAGGATTGCCTACAACTCAGTATTATAAAAACATTTCCTCAGTTGGAGTTCCCTCCACTCTAACAAGTCCATCTTGTGTGCAATTGACATACAACTCACCAGTACACCCCCAGAGCTGACTTGTAGTCCATTTTAGGTCGCAAGTGTCCAGAGCACATGTCTGATGTCATTATACCAATCCATCTGCTCAGTTCATCTCTGCAGTGAAGCTGAGGTGCTGTGCATTGGTCCAGGAGGGTTCTTCTCTTAGGATGCCCAGAATGGAGACATGGTTTGTGAGCAGTGGTGGAGAGCCTGGGTGGGCACTTTCAGGCTCAGCCTTGGATCTTGGTTGGGACCAACTCTGTCTGTTGGCCATGGAGCCTTCTACCTCACCAAAGGATGTAGTCTCAAAACCTGGCTAGAATGATGTTGAAGATATCCTACAGAAAACACTTCCTTTGTAACACAATTTTTCTTTTGGACCCATCCTCACACTGAGAGCACTGTCTTGCTGATGGCACACCAGCTGTTTGCTCAGTGACACCTCTCTGTGATGATTCAATCAGGGATTCAGTGATCCTGATAACTAAGCCTTCATAGCTGTGTGACAGGATCCTCAGGTGTGAGAGACCTTCCCTGTGACCCCAGCAGATCCTCCCACTAAATCCTGCTCAAACCCTGTCACCATTGCCACCAGCCCCCCTCTGATTGACACTTCTTTCCAGTCTCCCTCCCTCTGACCTCCATTGCTTTCCTCCCTCCCCTCAGCCTCAGCCTGCAGGGTCCTCTCACTCACTCCTTCCCCTGCCTAGGTGTGGGATTTCCCTCACCCTTAATGCAGAACATTGTACAGGAACTTAGGGAACAATCAGAAGCTGTCCTCCCCTGCCCCCATCAAACACTTCCTGCCAATATTAAAGGAGCTTTCTTCTTTAACCCAAGTCACCATAAGAGGCTTTCACTTTCTGACTTCCCTGGGCCTCTCTTCAAGGCCCCTCTGCATGAGCTCTGTGACCCATCTTCCACTTTGTCCCTACCAAGGGTGTGATCTGATAAAAATAAATATAAATAAATAAAATAAATAAATAAACAAAAACTTATTTTAGTGGCCGGTTTTCACATTTCCTTTTATAGAAAATTGCTTTTTATAGAGAGTTGCTTCCACGTGTAAAAAGGACCAACCTTCCCTCAAATGGGTAAGAGATCCTTTTACTCTTAAGACAAATATGAAAGAACCTGACCAGGCTACCAGAGTGTCTACAAATTTAGCTTAACCATTTATGTATACATGTATGTATGTATGTATGTATGTATGTATGCAAGCATGCATGTATGTATTATGTATGCATGCATGTATTATGTATGTATGCATGTATGTATGTGTGTATGCATACATGTGTGTATGTATGTATGTATGTGTGTATGCATGCATGTGTGTATGTATGCATGTATGCATGTATGTATGTATGTATGCATGCATATAATTTACTCACTTTACATCCCTATCATGCCCCCATCTGTCCATTCTCACCTCCCAGACCCACCCTTGCAAACCTCTTCCCTCATTAACCCCACCCTGGGAAGGTGCCCCCCTGCATACCACACCACAGGAACATGCAGTTGCAGTAGGCCTAGACACATCACCTCACACTGAGGCCTAACCAAGTAGACAGTTTGGGGAAGGGGATCCAGTGGCAGGCAAAAGGGTCAGGAACAGCTTCTGTTCCAATCATCAGGGGACTCACATAAAGACCAAGCTGCTACATTAAATGTAGGGGGCCTAGGTCCAGCTCCTGGGAGCTCTGTGGCTGGTGTTTCCATCTCTGTGAGCCCCATGGACTCTGTAGGTGTTTCTGTGGTGTTCTTGATCCCTCCACATTGCACAATTCTACCCCCACTTCTTCCATCAGGCTCGCTGAGCTCCAGATGACCTTTGACTCCGGGTCTCTGCATCTGTCTCCATGAGCTGCTGGATGAAGCTTCCTTAGCTCACCCATATTTCTACGTGGTAGCACTTTCATGAACTTTTTATAGTAAAGAAACAAGGAAAGTCATAAATCAAAAATTTTTCAAATACATGGGTAAGTATACCAGGCAAATGGGTTATATAGCAAGGCTGGGAAATCTTGACTCTGGGCCTCAGATGCTAACTGATAAAATTCTTAGCTTTGGGGATAGGGCAACCTACAGGGTCTGTTCATAAAGTCTAAGGACATGTCTAATAGTCACAGGAACGTCAGGTCACACATTCCGAGTTAGGGAATAAACATCCCCTAAAGAGACTAAAGATGGTCCAAGAAAGGATGTCTCGAGAATGTGTCATTCCAGCCTCTCACATCTCTGAGCATCTACTCAGTCAGTTACGTGTTGTAGGTACACATATTTCTACAACTCCTGTTAAACATATACAACAGCTCTAGTTTTGTTTTGCAGCCTGACCCAGGGTTGCCTGTGTCTTTGATCTGAAGTATCTGTTCTACGCCTTCAGATAGATGCTATGTGGTATCTTTACATGACAATATCCCTCCCTCAGATGGTAATCATAAATTGGCTAATAAGTTAACAAGAGAATATACAAATTTAGTTCAATTTTTTAAGTTCATGAATACAAGCAAATCTTACACACTGGATTATTTTCAATTTGTGAAGAAGACAGGAATATCACCATTATCCAAGCAATGCCACCTAGTTATTGAAGATAGGTTGGAAAAAGCATATTAACCAATAGAAATGTAACACTTTGAAATATTGTTGTACATCAAAACGCATGCTGTGTTCAGGATTTTATACCGACCTGGAAAACAAGAAGCCTCATTTACATCATGAATTTAACAAGGAAGGAAGAAGACAATGAAGAGGTGCTAGTGGGTATATGTAGGCAAAGAGATGCTTTTCTGACAGAGAGAATAACCTTACTGGAAGAAGGATTTATACAAAAAATTAATTTCACCCAACATGATTGCTAAGAGATGGTAGAAAAGCAAAAGTTTTGGTATGTCACAAAGTTTATAACACTCACAAAGTTTATAACAATGTAAATTGGTATGGCTTTCATTTTTTTAAAGGTTTTTAATTACATTAATGATTTGATGAGATAATTGCTTATAATTTCTTCTGACTCTAGACTTTAACTTCATAACAATGGAATCTTATCAGTGCTACGATTGATTTAAAATGTGGTTTTAAAATATTTGTTCATCAGAAGTGTCTAATCTTTTGATGTTATGACACAACGTGTCATAATTCACTGCTTCCGACCTATTTTGATGAAGTATGTAGATGACATGTTTTTACTTTGGGGATTAAGTTAATTATCAACCTCTGCATCATGGATGGTCTTGAGCTGACAGTGTCTGTGTGTAGTGAGGTGTCATGCCCTCCAATGTATGCATGGCACTCAGAAGGAAGCCAACTGCTGACTGTAAAATGGAGTCACTCAGGACACGCCCTGTTTTGCCCAGTGATGACTAATTTAAAATCATGCCCAGCTTCATCTCCACAGTGCTATCATGTAAGACTGAGAAAGTAAAAGGAACAGAGCAAGGGGAAGCCCCTGATGGCAAAGGCCTAGTGCACTCTGATGCCCTGGGGCATGAGGCTCTGTCAGCCATCAGTCTCCTGGGCTCCCACCAGTCTGGTCCAAAGTCAACAGCACAGAGTTCCAGGATGCCTCACTTTTCCACAGAAGCTGTCCTTGAGCTTAAACTGTTGTGGCAGACCTCCTGCCTCAGCTTATCCCGTAATGAAAGTGTAGCTTTGACTAAATATACAGGTGGAGTTAAAATGTACATGATATAAGTTATTCAAAAGTAATTGTATTGACAGCGCCCAGAGCTGATCCTGTGCCACAGCTCTCTGTACCCAGATACTGCTGGGAGAGAGCTGGCCTCCCAGGATGCTGACACACCTGTGAGCACAGGCAAGACTACCACTTCTGCACAGAGGGACCTGCTAGGATCCTTCAGGACACAGGAACTGAGGAGCAGCAGCCTGGGACAGGATCCTTCTTGTTTAAATCTGTACCCAGAGCTAACCGTGTGCCACAGCTCTCCATACCCTAATTCCTCCCAGAGAAAACTGGTCTCCCAGGAGTACTTGCAGGAGGGACAAGCCACAGTCAGAGACAGCAAGACCAGCTAACACCAGAGATAACCAGATGGTGAGAGGCAAGGGCAAGAACATAAGCAACTAAGGCTTCCTGGCATGATCAGAACCCAGTTCTCCCACCACAGCAAGTCCTGCATACCCCAACACACCAGAAAAACAAGACACTGATTTAAAATCACTACTCATAATGATGATAGAGGACTTTGAGAAGGACATAAACAAATCCCTTAAAGAAATACAGAAGAACACATGTAAACTGATAGAAGTGCTTAAAGAAGAAACACAAAAATTCCTTAAAGAATAATAAGAAAAGACCTTGGGCGCGAGCTCCACAGCCAGTCCCACAACACCCAGAGGAAACTCCACTTCCAGGAGCTCTAACACGCCCAGGACCACAGGATCTCAGGATCCCAGGAGCTTGGTCACAGCAGGATCTCAGGGTCCCAGAGACAGCTTGACTCTCAGGAGCTCTGACACACCCAGGATCTCAGAATCACAGGATCCTGGAATAACAGGACCACAGAGACAGTTGGACTCTGAGGAGTTCTGACACAATCATGATCACAGGAAGGACAGGCTGCAGTCAGATAGAGTGAGGGCAGGTAGCACTAGAGATACTCGGATGGCCGGAGGCAAGCAGAAGAACATAAGCAACAGGAACAAAGGTTACATGGCATCATCAGAACCCAATTCTCCCACCATGACTAGAAGGAAATGGTGGGTACAAAACAGTATCAAACCGGAAAAGCAAGATTCAGAAGTAAAATCACTTCTCATGATGGTGATAGGGGACTTTAAGAAGGACATAAATAACTCCCTTAAAGATGTGCACGAGAATACAGGTAAACAGCTAGAAGCCCTTAAAGAAGAAACACAAAAATCCCTTAAAGAATTACAGGAAAACACAAACAATCAAGTGAAGGAACTGAAGAAAACCATCCAGGATCTAAAAGTGGAAGTAGAAACAATAAAGAAATTACACAGTGAGACATTTCTGGAGATAGAAAACTTTGAAAAGAATTCAGGAGTTATAGATGCAAGCATCAACAACAGAATACAAGAGACAGATGAAAAAAATCTCAGGTGATGAAAATAACGTAGAAAACATTGACTCAACAATCAAAGAAAATACAAAATGCATAAAGCTTGTAACCCCAAAACATCCAGGAAATCCAGGACACAATGAGAAGACCAAACCTAAGGATTATAGGTATAGAAGAGAACGAAGATTTACAACTTAAAAGGGCTAGTAAATATCTTTAACAAAATTATAGAAGAAAACTTCCCTAACATAAAAAGAGAGAGAAAGAGAGAGATGCCCATGAACATACAAGACTATAGAACTCCAAACAGACTGAGCCAGAACAGAAAGTCCTCCAGGCACATAAAAATCAAAACACCAAATGCACTAAACAAAGAAAGGATATTAAAAACAGTCAGGGAAAATGGGCAAGTAACTTATAAAGGCAGACCTATCAGAATTACACCAGACTTCTCTCCAGAGACAATGAAAGCCAGAAGATCCTGGCAAGGCCTCATACAGACCCTAAGAGAACACAAATGCCAGCCCAGGCAAAACTCTCATTCATCATAGATGGAGAAACAAAGATATTCCATGATAAAACCGAATTTACACAATATCTGTCCACAAATCCAGACCTACAAAGGATAATAGATGGGAAATGCCAGTACAAAGAGGGAAACTACACCCTAGAAAAGGCAAGAAAATAATCTTCCAACAAACCCAAAAGAAGATACCCACACAAACATAAAAATAACATCAAAAAATAACAGAAAGCAACAATCACTAGTCCTTAATATCTCTTAACATCAATGGACTCAATTTCTGAAAAAAAAGACATAGACTAACAGAAATATTTTCAAGTAAATCTTCAATTTTATCAGAAAAAATGTTTGTAATTCCTCTTTCAATTAATTTAGTAATGATTTTTATGTAAAATTTTATTTGCATTATTTTTCATGATAATCTTCCATTTTAGCATGTTTTTCTATATATTTCTTCTATTTTATCAGAAATGTTTTCCATGTAAAACTCTGGTTTTATCACAAAATGTTTTTAATTCTACCTTCAATTAATTTAGAAATGTTTTTTATATCTACCATTTTATCTGTATAATTTTCCATGAAATAGTCAATTTCAACATATTTTTCTAGGTATTTCTTGAATTTTATCAAAAATATTTTCCATGTAAATCTTCAATTTTACCTGAAAATGTTTATAATTCCACTTTCAATCAACTTAGAATTATTTTTATGTCTACAGTTTTATCTGTATAATTTTCCATGATAATCTTCAATTTTAACATGTTTTTCTATATATTTCTTGAATTTTATCAGAAATATTTTCCATGTAAATCTTCAACTTTATCAGAAAATGTTTATAATTCCATTTTCAGTCAATTTAGGAACACTTTTATGCCTACCATTATTATATCTATATAAAATTTTCCATGATAATCTTCAATTTTAACATGTTTTTCTACATTTTTCTACAATTTTATCAGAAATATTTTCATGTAAATCTTTAATTCTATCATAAAATATTTCTATTTCATTTTTAATTAATTTAGCAATGTTTTTATGTCTACCACTTTACTCTTTAATTTTCTATGAAAATTGTCAATTTTAACATGTTTTTCTATATATCTCTTCTATTTTATCAGAAATATTTTCCACATAAATGTTCAATTTTATCATAAAATGTTTGTACTTCCTTTTTCAATAAAAGAACATGCTTTTCAAGAAGAAGGAGGAGGAGGAGAAGGAGAAGAAGAAGGAGGAGGAGAAGGAGAAGAAGGAGGAGAAGAAGGAGAAGAAGGAGGAGGAGGAGGAGGGGGAGAAGAAGGAGGAGGAGGAGGAGGGGGAGGAGGAGGAGGAGGAGAAGGAGGAGGAGGAGGAGGAGGAGGAGGAGGAGGAAGAAGAAGAAGAAGAAGAAGAAGAAGAAGAAGAAGAAGAAGAAGAAGAAGAAGAAGAAGAAGAAGAAGAAGAAGAAGAAGAAGAAGAAGAAGAAGAAGAAGAAGAAGAAGAAGAGGAGGAGGAAGAGATGCATGCTCTGTTACTTTACAAAACACTCATACTGGCCTACGGACTGATTTTTTTTTTAAAGTGGGGGCGTCTGAAATGTCCATTTTACTTTGGCAATGACTTGTTACTTTTCTCTTTTAAAGTCACGGATGTACTGAAACAGCTAGACTTGTTTCCTCGGCTACTAATACACGGGTCAGACCCACAGTTGGCAGGCCCCGGGTTTAGCTGCTAGAAATCCTGACTTAGTGAAGAGGAGGTACTGCAGGAGCCCGCAGTGCCTGATCTTCAGACGCCCTTTCTCCACTTTGTGAAATGTCTTCTTCTGAGAGTCGGCAGTTGATGGCAGCTCCATGCAGAGTGGAGGTGGACAGACGGGTGCCGTCTACACGCGTGGTCCTCAGGTTATCCATCATTACCATGGCTCCGCAGTGGGCCATGGCCGTGCCGGTTCCCTCCTTCACAAGCAGAAGTGCTAGATCTCTGTTTGGCATAGCTGAAGTAGACAGCCTAGGGGCTTGGGCCCTGGCTTGAATTCCCCAGGACTAGCAAAGGTCCAGATTAGCAGGGTGGGATCCTCGGAATGGGCTAAAGCATCAGCTCAAGGCCCGTGGGCCTGGAGACGCCTTCTGTTCTCGCTCACTGCCGTGGATTGAGGAGGAGGTCTGCGGGACACTGAAGTGAGATGGGTGATAATAATTCCTACTCTCAGGAGCGTCTAGCAAGGATCCAAAGAACCAAAGGCCGTAACCAGGCGAAGGAGGCTAGGGACGGTTTCTGCAAGAAGATGCAGCAGCATGTAGGAGACTCTAGAAGAGAGAGAGCTTTGGACACCGCGTGAGGCCAGTGGGTGCTCAGTGTGAGTGAGCCTTGAAGAACAGGGAGTGGCTGATCTGAAAGAGCTCAGGAGTTCCCTCAGCCGGATGCAGCGCGGCCTAGTCATTCGTTCATTTGTGGAATCAACAACTGAGGACCCCACTGGTTCCCACGCTCTGTTCTAGGTGTTATGGCTGCACAAGTCCATAAGACGGCCCTCTGCTCTGGGTAATTTCATCTTGACACAGTCCAGGATCATCCGAGGGAATTTCAGTTGAGGGACTGCCCAGAATGGATCAGCCAATCAGAGAGATTGCCTAGATTGGTGGTGGGTGTGGGAGGGCCCAGGACATTGGCCCTGGATAGTGTGAGGCCAATGTGGGCTCTCCTCCACCAGTCAGAGGGGATGTCGTATGGACAGCGTGCCTCCACTATTTCCATAATTTCTTCATTAGCTCGTGCGTCATTTCCTGCCCTGACATCATCCCCCAGTGGTTCTTCCCAGGGTTGCTTTTTTGTTGTCATGGCAACAGAAACCAAACAAAAACACTGTTTGCTAGCATTGACATTTCAGAGGGGTTGGTGAGGCAGTCATAAGATAAGTTGGTTCAGTGTGGTTGGGAATGGGTGTGGATTGTCAAGGGAGTAGGCAGCTTAGGACTACCATCAGGTAAGAATGGTGAGATTCTTAGACGAAGCTTGGCCCTGCTGGGTACCCTCAGGCATCCCAGAGGTGGGTGCTTAGAAGGATCCCTTTACCCTCCACGTTGATAATCCAGCAGCAATAATCTTTGCGGATTTACCTACTCTGTGTTAGAGGCCCTGAAGTATTAACAACATTTAATGTCCACAGAAGCCCTGATGGTTAATCTTGACTGCGCCTGTAAAGTACAACTTCTGGAGTGTCTGCAGGCATTCCAAGAATGAGACCCTGACACCATCAGTGAATCCTTTCACAGGTTCATCATTTCCTGGCCTCCTTGGGAAGTGGTGAGGTAGGAGGTAGTTAGGAGTTAGCCATCACTGCCTGGCTCGTGGAAGGCAGTTCATGGAATATTCTTGGAGGCTGTGTGCTAAAGCTCCTTTCTCTGCTTCTTGCCCACCTCTGTCCCACTATCCCTATTCCGACCCCTGTGAGGGACCCAGTCCATACTTTCAAAACAGCAAAATGAAGAATTCTTTTCTTTGCTTGTCCTATTGCCTTTGTGGTTCACAGTCCTGCAAAATAATAAAGGTACTGTGTGTTGGTTTTTCTGTCAAAAAAAAATCACTCACAAAACAAACCTCAACAGATATAAGAAGACAAATAATCCCATGCCTCCTATCAGATCACTATGGAGTCAGAGTGGTCTTCAATAGCAACAAAAACAATAGAAATCCCACATACACATGGGAGCTGAACAACTCTCTACTCAATGATAACTTGGTCAAGGAAGAAATAAAGAAAGAAATTAAAAACTTTTTAGGATTTACTGAAAATGAAGGCACAACATTTCCAAACTTATGGGACACAATGAAAGCAGTTCTAAGAGGAAAACTCATAGCTCTGAGTGCCTCCCAAAAAATAATTGGAGAGAGCTTACACTAGCAGCTTTGACAGCACACCTGAAAGCTCTAAAACAAAAAGAAGCTAATATACCCAAGAGGAGTAGACATCAGGAAGTAATCAAACTCAGGACAGAAATTAACCAAGTAGAAACAAAAAGAACTATACAAAGAATCAACCAAACCAGGAGCTGGTTCTTTATCAACAACATAAGGAAACCCTTATCCAGATTAACCAGAGGACAGAAACAGTGTCCAAATTAACAAAATCAGAGATGAAAAGGGAAATATAACAACAGAAACTGTGGAAATTTAAAAAATCATTAGATCCTACTACAAAAGCCTATACTCAACAAAACTAAAAAATCTGGATGAAATGAACAATTTTCTAGATAGATAACAAATAACAAAGTTAACTCAGGATCAGATAAACCATCTAAACAGTCCCAAAACCCCTATTGAAATAGAAGCATTCATTAAAATTCACCCAACCAAAAAATGCCCAGTACCAGATAGATTTAGTACAGAATTCTATCAGACCTTCAAAAAGGACCTAATACCAACACTTTGTGTGTGTGGGTGTGGGTGTGTGTGTATCAATATTTGATATGCTTTATTGAAAGGTGACAAGTAGAGCAGGTAAATACAGTGGGAAGCATGCACAGAACGATTATACAGGTGAAGTGCAGAAGCCCCTACTGGGAAATCCACGTCTGTAGCAACTGACCACCCAGTATTCACCAGTTCAACTGACATCTCTCAAGAGGGAGTTTACTTTGCAAGACTCAGCAGCTAGATTCCGGATTACACAAAGTGACTGACTGTGCCAAATTCTTAAAGTTTCTTTAGGTGTGGTTTTTTGTCACAAAGCAGTTTTAAAAGCAGGGCTCTCTAGGAAGGACAATCCACACCTTTTCAGACAGCCAACGGAACATCTAAATTTCAATCTGTACAACCTAAACAGTAGTTACGGTCCTCTATTGTACAAATTCATTAAACTATATATACAAATATACGACAAGCAAAACAACCTTCATAATAAGATAGTCTAGGTCCCAGCTACCTGTCACCATTGTGTCACTAATAGTTTTATGTCTTCTGATGTTCAGAAAAGAGGGACAGCACTATCATGTTTTATAAGCTTTGGGGACAGTTGTCGGTTTTGTATAAAGACTGCATCTCCCCACCCCCACCCCCATTGCAGTCTTGTTTCTGGCCTCTCAAGTTCTTTGAAGGGAATAAGAGCAGCCCACCTTCTGAGCCCCAGAGCTCTTGGAAGCAGGGTGGGCGGCTGGGGAGGGTTGAAAAGACACAAGCGCTTCAGTGCCAATTAAACCATTCCTCAGACATCTGCCACATTGCACAGGATACATCCATGCTCACTCTCTGATTAACCTTTACTTCATTCAACTAGTACTTTCCTTCAAGCCAAAAGCATACGAGTGCTTCATACTGGGGAGGGGAAAGCGAGAACAGCATGTAAGTCTCACATCTCTTTCATAGACAGCAATGAAATGGGTGACTGTGGAGGCGACTTCTTGCTAGCACATCTCTTCCGGTCTGTGCAGTTCAGACATCAGCAGCCAGTTCTTCTGTTGGGGCATAGCAGGCTATGCGGTTGATCCTGAGGCCTGGGATGCTGGCTGTGCAGGGGGCTGTGTGGTCCCCTGTGGCTGCGTGGTGGCCGGAGGGGAGCCAGTCTGCAGCTGGGCCTGAAACTAGGGGAGCTGCTCCAGACTGGCCAGAGTCTTCAACAGACTGTTCTCCTGCTCCAGCTGGGAGTTTTTCTCTATTAGTTCTTTGATCTGCTTCTTCAGACCCTCCACTCACTTCCTCTCTAACTGCCTCAAATGGCTTTTCACCAGATCCATAGCTTGCTCTATTTTGTTGTCGATATCTACCACACTTGCACCAGAGCTATTGTCAAGTCTCACGGAAGCGTTTTCAATTCCCAGCAAAGACTACAAGAAAGCAATTGAAAAATGTCTCAGTTGGTAAACTCCTAGATCCATCGCCACTGGTCTACACCATTGGGAGTTCATGTAATTTCAGCCAAACAAAAACAAAAACAAAAACAGCCTTGTGGGGGAAAAAATGAGAGAAGGAAGGAAGGGGTGAGCTCCAGCAGCCTGGCTGAAACTAGATAAAGCCTCCTGGCTGTCTGAAGCTCCATGTGTGAGAACAACAGGGCTGCCTCCAGTGACCCAGCAGCTGCAGCAGCTCAGTCTGCTCCAGTTGCCAGTTCCACTCCTCTATACCAATACTTTTTAAACTATTCCACAAAATAGAAGCAGAAGCAACACTACCCAATTCATTCTATGAAACCACAGTCACACTGATACCAAAACCTCATAAAGACCCAACAAAGAAAGAAAACTTCAGACCAATTTCCCTTATGAATACTGATGCAAAAATACTCAATAAAATTCTCACAAACAGAATCCAAGAACTCATCAAAATGATCATACACCACAATCAGGCAGTCTTCATCCCAGGGATGCAGGCATGGTTCAATATATGAAAATCCATCAGCATAATCCACTATATAAACAAACTCAAAGAAAAAAAAACACATGATCATTTCCTTAGATGCTGAAAAAGCATTTGGCAAAATTCAACATCACTTCATGTTAAAAGTCTTGGAAAGATCAGGAATTCAAGACCCATACCTAAACATTTACAGCAAACCAGTAGGCAACATTAAACTAAATGGAGAGAAACTTGAAGCAATCCCACTAAAATCAGGGACTAGACAAGGCTACCCTCTCTCCCTATCTATTCCATATAGTACTTGAAGTTCTAGCTAGAGAAATCATACAACAAAAGGAAGTCAAAGGGATACAAATTGGAAAGGAAGAAGTCAAAATATCACTATTTGCAGATGCTATGACAGTATACTTAAGTGCCCCCAAAGACTCCACCATAGAACTCATAAAGCTGATAAATAACTTCACCAAAGTAGCTGGATATAAAATTAACTCAAACAAATCAGTAGCTGTCCTATACTCAAAAGTTAAACAGGCTGAGGAAGAAATTAGGGAAATGACATTCTTCACTATAGTCACAAACAATATAAAATATCTTGGTGTGACTCTAACCAAACAAGTGAAAGATCTGTATGACAGGAACTTCAAGTCTCTGAGGAAAGAAATTGAAGACTTCAGAAGATGGAAAAATCCCCCATATTCACAGATTGGCAGGATTAACATAGTAAAAATGGCCATCTTGCTGAAAGCAATCTACAGATTCAATGCAATCCCCATCAAAATTCCAACTCAATTCTTCATAGAGTTAGGATGAGCAATTTCCAAATTGATCTGGAATAACAAAAAACCCAGGATAGCGAAAACTGCTCTCAAGAATAAAAGAACTCTGGGGAATCACCATCCCTGACCTCAAGCTGTATTACGCAGCAATAATGATAAAAAAAAAAAAAAAACTGCATGGTATTGGTACAGTAACAGAGAGGTAAATCAGTGGAATAGAATTGAAGACCCAGAAATGAATCCATACATCTATGGTCACTTGATTTTTGACAAAAGGGTGAAAAGTTTCTGAACAGAATACCAATGCCTTATGATTAAGAATCAACAAATGGCACCTCATACAATTGCAAAGCTTCTGTAAGGCAAGACACTGCCAATAGGACAAAACGACAACCAACAGATTGCCAAAATATCTTTACCAATCCTACATCTGATAGAAAGCTAATATCGAATATATACAAAGAACTAAAGAAATTAGACTCCAGAGAACCAAATAATTCTATCAAAAAATGGGTAACAGAGCTACACAGAATTTTCAACTGAGAAAAATCGAATGGCAGAAAAGCACCTAAAGAAATGTTCAGCATCCTTAATCATCAGGAAAATGCAAATCAAAACAACCCTGAGATTCTACCTCACGACAGTCAGAATGACTAAGATCAAAAACTCAGGTGACAGCAGATGCTGGCAAGGATGTGGAGAAAGAGGAACACTCCTCCATTGCTGGTGTAACTGCAAGCTGATACAACCCCTCTGGAAACCAGTCTGGCAGTTCCTCAGAAAATTGGACATAGTACTACCTGAGGACCCAGCTATACCACTCCTGGGCATATACTCACAAGATTTACCAACATATAATAAGGACACATGCTCCACTATGCTCATAGCAGCCTTGTTTATAATAGCCAGAGGCTGGAAAGAACCCAGATGTCCCTCAACAGAGGAATAGATACAGAATATATGGTGCTATTACACAATGTAATACTACTCAGCTATTAAAATAATGACTTCATAAAATTCACAGGCTGTAATTCACAGGATGGAACTTGAAAATATCATTCTGAGTGAGGTAACGCAGACCCAAAAGTACACACATGGTATTTACTCACTGATAAGTGGATATTAGCCCAAACGTTCAGAATACACAAGATACAAGTCACAGACAACATGAAGCTCCAGAAGAAGGAAGACCAAAGTGTGGATGCTTCAGTGCTTCTTAGAAGGGGGAACAAAATACTCACAGGAGGAAATATAGAGACAGAGTGTGGAGCAGAGACTGAAGGGAAGGCCATCCAGAGACTGCCCCGCCTGGGGATCCATCCCACAGACAGTAGCCAAACCCAGGCACTATTTTGAATATTGGCAACTGATTGCTGATAGAAACATGATATGGCTGTCCCCTGAGAGGCTCTGTCAGAGCCTGACAAATACAGAGGCAGAAGCTCGCAGCCAACCATTGTACTGAGAACAAGGTCCCTGATGGAGGAGTTGGAGAAGGGACTGAAGGAACTGAGGGGGTTTGCAGCCCTACGGGTGGAGCAACAGTGTCAACAGGCCACACACATCCCATCTCCAGGAGACTGGACCACCAACCAAAGAGTTCACACATGCAGGGACCCATGGCTCCGGCCACATACATGCCAGAGGATGGCGTTGTTGGACATCAGTGGGAGGAGAGGCCCTTTGGGCCTGAGGGTGTTTGATGCCCCAGTGTAGGTGAATGCCAGGGAAGGAAGACGGGAGTGGGTGGGTGGGTGGGGGAGCACCCTCATAGAGGCAGGGGGAGGAGGAATGGGATCGGGGAGTTCTGAAGGGGAGACCTAGAAAGGGGAAAACTCTGAAATGTAAATAAAGAAAATATCCAATAAAAAATAGTTCTTCAAAAAATTAATTGTATTGACTTAAATATTTAATATGTCATATAATATTATATGTAAATCTTTTACCAGCCTATGCCTATAGAGAAACATTTTTTCAAGATTTATTTATTTATTTCATGTGAGTACACTGTTGCCGTCTTCAGACACACCAGAAGAGGGTCTCCATTACAGATGGTTGTGAGCCACCATGTGGTTGCTGGGATTTGAACTCAGGACCTCTGGAAGAGCAATCAGTGCTCTTAACCGCTGAGCCGTATCTCCATACCCTAGAGGAGCATTTTTTGATCATATATATTAAAATAAGTAGAACACTCACATTCTTCATCACAATATCTGTATTTCAACTTTATACTCTGTATGGCAAAAACTAACATTGGTGGGTTCTCAGCTCGCTTTACCTACATAGAGAGACAGAGGTGACTTCAACTTCAGAGGACAGAGACATTGGCATCATAATTCACTGATATGCACTGAATTGTGGCTACATAGAGCAATCGAGTTAAATGAATGGATTTTCTTTATTCTTTGGACAAGATGTGACTATGTAGCCCGGGCAAACCTGGACCTCTGTGATCCTTCTGCATCAGTCTCCTGCGTGCTGGGATTACAGGACTGTCCCACTGTGACAACTCCTTGAATAGTCTGCTTATGCTGATCCTTCTGTCTTGAGGGCTGGCGTAAGCTGGGAGCTACTGATGATCTAGGGCTTTGCCATAGCTATAAGAATTATTGCGTTGGATCATGTCATCCCCGGACAGAAAACAGACTTTATTCACGTTATTGGGGAGAACTTTTGGTCGGTTATGAGGAAGGAACACCTCATGTCTGTTTTCCTTGTATCGTATTTGCATCCTTGGTCCTTGGATTCTCTGTCCCCTCAGGAAGACGTTCCTGTTGCACCCTTCCTCTTGACTGCAGAGTTATGCTGACTCTGCCTGCCTCCTCTGCCCAACCATCATCATCAAATTACTGTAAATTACTGTAGAGTCAGGATGCTGGACTAAGCCAAGACATCATTCCAGTAGACAGAGAGCCACTGTGATGGACAGGGCTTCAGTCTGACCTGTGGGAACTTTCTCCTATGTCCTTATCAGACTCAGACTAACAGGACCAAGAGGGAGAGCCCAGGCCTTTCCTTACCTTTTCTGTTCACCATCATCGCACCCACAAAGACTCCTAAGTGATCAATGTGATGAAGATGACTCCTGCTATACATAGAATCACCACCCAGGTCATGCTTTGACTCTGGGTGCCGGATGTAGGATGGGTGCTGCTCACTGTGGGTACAATCTGGGTGGCAAATGTAAGCTGGGTGACATCCCAGGTCTTTATTGTTGATCCTTTAAAAGAAAATCAGAGAAAGATATAATTAAAACTAAAAACACACCTTCACGAGCAACTTCTCTCCCAGGGCAGCCCAAGGAACTCATGTGTGATAACAATTTTTCCAGACCCCTGATAGAAAGATGAATATGATATGTGTGTGTGTGTAAGATGTCCTTACAGAGTTTGTGTCACTATCAAATAAAGCAAATGTCTACTGAACCATCAAACAATGGGACACATTTACTGTGGTTAGCACTTTCTGGATGTTGGAATAATTGGCGATGTTTAATTGTACCAGAGAAAGATAATGGAGCCTTCAGAAGTGAAGCTGGAGTTGGTCAAAGAATAGCTATAATGGAACCAAAAGAAAAGGGGGGCTGGAAGTTTACAGTGATGCACACAGACTTGGGGCTCATTAGCAACCATGTAGAGCCTGGACCACTGGTTAAATGAGAAACATTGGGAGATGAGATGGGAAAGAGAAATCCTTGAGGTCGTCACTCCTTTGCAGACAGGAAGACCACCAATGAGTCACTCACTCAGTCTACCAGATTTTCCATTATGCACACATGCTCACATCGATATTTGGAATACATCAGACATTTCAAGTGAACTGCTGTGGCTTTCCCATCCTGTGGACATTTCCCTGTGACAATCTACCTAATTACTTACTTTGCATTTCTCTCCCGAATGTCAACAAATTCATGTAGCAGTGAGGGAAATCTCCCTTGAGCAGCTTCTTTAGACCCTGTCCTAGTTCGCCATTTCCCTTCCATTGCTTCATGATACTGCTAGCACCAGGACCACTCCCTGTCCAGGTATTTTTAATTGGATTAAAGCTAAAGGAAAACTGCCCATCAATGGTGAAGTTGCAGAAGGCATCAGTGAGTTGTCCTTGATTATACTGTGTTTCCATGGAGATCTGCAAGGTGTGATTACCTGCAAAAGACACCCAATACCATCATCTTCAAGCCTTTATAGAACCATCACCCCCACAATGGTCCAGTCTTTCTCTGCATACTTAGGGATCTGTATTCTTTCCTCCCTGGCTTGCTGTTTCTTGCACATTGGGTGCCAGGTACTTCCAGGTTGGGTCAATATTCAACTGTTTGATGCAAATACTTCCACAGCTCCCTTCCTACATGTGCTCAGTTCTTCCTGTTGGCACTCAATAGGCTCTACCTTCGCATTCTGTCCCATACTTACCCGTGGTCTTGAATCGCTCTGGTTCCATGCTACGTAGCTGGTTCCTCATCACTTCTAAAATATTTTCCACGCTTTGAAGCAAATCTGCATACTCCTCAGTGGCATTTTTCTCCATTGTCAGTTTATAGAAAGATGTGACCTGATTCTTGTTACCAAACTGAAAAAGAGTCTTTCCATCCACTGAGCATGATCCTTTATGCCAAGGCTCTCCAGGTTTGGTAGCAGATTTGACATTGAGGTCACAACGTACAGAATCTCTACCTGTGAGGGAAACATGCAGGTGAGATCCAAAGTGGGGCAGAGATCCTAGGAGTGGTGGTTTTCTAACACTCTAATCATCTCTGACAGGACAAATGGTCAGAAAGAGAAGCCTCTAATCAAGAGGTCGGGCAGCTTCTGGATCCCTAGTCCTGCGCCATCTTTAACTGTCTTAGGTTATCAGGACTCCTCAAGTGCACATAGAGTCACCAGGGATATATGTGTGTGTGTGTGTGTGTGTGTGTGTGTGTGTGTGTGTGTGTGTCAGATAGCATCCATGTTCCTGGGGAACACACAGGGGCAAGGAGTCATCATAGGACACATGGAGCATTCAACATGGATTTCTTAGTAAGAGTTGCCATAGTCGAAGTGTCATCTCTTTGCAGCAACAGAACTCTGAGCAAGACAACCTGTTTCCTCCTTTACCTGCTCTTGAGCAGAGTGTTTTATCACAGCAGCTAGCACAACACAGTGCCAGATCTCCTAGATCAAATGCAGCCTTCAGGGGATGGTTTCCTGAAACTGGTCAGAGAAAGGCCCTCAGTACCAGAACAGTACCAGTACCAGAGAAAACCAGGATGGTTGAGTCCAGTAGTAGAAGAGTGCTGTTGAAAATCTCAGAGATGTTCACATGTCAAGGTGGATCGAACAGCAAAGAGTTCCAGGAAATGTGCAGACTCCATGTTGCTCTACGGGATGAGGGAGCTGCCATATTGAGAAGGACAATGAGAATGACCACTGAGAAGGACACCAGCATTGATGGAAGCTCAGGATTGATGCTGATGACTCAAGGCTGGGGGTGGAGTTAGGAGACTGTATTTCTGGGTCCCAGCAGATATGGAACAGAAAAATCCCATCATACTGACCATCAGGAGCAGTCATATCAAGGACCGTGGTCCACTGAGGAGGAAGGAAGACACAGCCTAGGGTTTGACTATATAAGGTGGACATGGCTAATAGAACACAAAGATCTTAAATGCAGATAGATGATCGGCCAAGCCAGATGTGACTGGACTTCAATAATTAAAGACAGAACAGATGAGTAGGACTCTGAGAGCTGCCTTCCCAGGGCAGAAGAAAATATCAAAGCCCACAAGAACATCAAAATTAAACACTACATTTTTTAAAAACCTGTCATTTCTGTCTCTCAGCAGCTTTATTGGAGTGGTGTCGGTTTCTCTCTATATCACAAGCCCATCTAAGAACCTTGGTTCTTGCTTTCGGTACTTACTGACTCTGATGAGGAGACCCTAGCTCGGGGCTAGAGCACTTGGTTAGTGCCCATGGGGATCTGGAAGGAAAGAAAAGCCCCTTTTTCTCAAGCATTAGATGTAATACGTGGCATTCTTTGAGTTTATACCTAGCATTTATAAGTAGGTTTTACCTTTTTTTTTTAGTTTTTAAAACCATTTTAAAATTTAAATGTATTTTAATCCTATCTTCCCTCCCTCAAACTCTCCCTGATTCTCTCCCCCTCCTCCCTACACATACAGCTTTCGACTGTTTTTCAAGAACAACCCAAAAACCAAGTATAACTAAAAACCTAAAAAATAAAATTCAATATCACCCAAAAAGAAAAAACAAAAAGAAACCACCTAACTGTAACCAAATAAAGCACGTACACACACACACACACACACACACACACCACACACACACACCACACACAAACACACACATACCACACACACACACCACACACACACCACACAAACACACACACCACACACACACCACATATATACACACATATACACACATACCATGCACACACATCACACATAAACACACACACACACACCACACATACACACACATATACACATACACCATATACACACCACACACAAACACACACACATATACACACACCATACACACACACCACACACACACACACATACACACACCACACACACACACACCACACACACACATACACACCACACACATATATACACATACACCATACACACACACCACACACAAACACACACACACACACACACACACTAATTCATGGCTTATTCATTGGACAACTACTCCTGAACATGAGACCGTCCCTGGAAGGCTTGACATTCCCGGCGTCATTCCACTGAAGAAAACCGATTTTCTCTCTCCCAGCAGGTAGACCCAGGGAGAGAAGGGATTGTTGCAAATTATATAGTTTAGGAAATAGTGTGAAATCCTGTCTTAAAGCAAAACAACAAGAATGAAGGGGTAAAACATGTGAAACCATGAATGGTCGGGACTGCCTTGTTCCTGGATCCTATTAAGATCTGCTGGAGAAATACCGTGAAATGGAGGGAAGAAGGTTTGAGGGCAAAGAGGTCCCAGAATTGCTGAGGGCTTGCAAGGAACACTAGGGGGAGGCAGTCTTCAGAGCAAAGTCCAAGAAGCTCTGAAGCTGTCTGAGCCTGCTGAGCACCTCACCAGGGATTCCCTCTGCCATCTTGCCCTCCTTATTTTTCTACTGGCCAGGCCCTCCTGGAGTAGCGATTGATGTTCCTCTGTGATGCTGGAAGTGAGGGGAGACAGGTACAAGCCTGCTGCTCTGAGAGAGCTGTCAGGGGAGGAAGCTACCCTGTGACTCAACAGGCTTGCCTCCCTCCCGCCGCCCCCACACACCCACTCCTTCAGTTACAACATTGAAACTCACCTGCACACAGCGTGGAGCTCAGAAGAACCAAAAGGTGTGGAACTCCGGGGGAAAGGTTTAGCTTGTTGGCTGCATTCTTTGCCATACCCTCCCTGAGCAGCAGCTGTAATCCGAGAGATGAGAGGAGAAGCGGTGAGGATTCCGTGCCACCCTGCAGAGGATCCGGCAGAGGATTCACAAAAATGCCAGGCGCCAGGGCTGGGAACTCCAGCAATTGTCGGGGTCTCTGTTGCTTGCCTGTCCCTCCTTGAGGATCTCTAAGAGGACATGCACGAGTGCTGTACAGAGAAACTGGAAGGCCTGCCCCTGTCAGCCCCTCCTCGGGTTTGGGTGATGTTACTGGCCCGCTAAGTCCTGGCTTTCAGGAAGGGGCATGGCAGACTTGTGGGTGAGACTTGCACAACCTAAGGCCAGTCCCAGCCCCAGGCAGAGTTAAGGCCCAAGGCAATTGGGTCGCCCCTGAAAACTATTTATCCTGATTTCATCAGCCCCATCACCAGTCTCCCTCTCAGTAGCCTGCCCTTCCTGGGTTCCCCTCTGTGGTGATTTCAGCTAGCTTCACCAATGGGAAGTACTGCTATTAAGAACTGGGGCTTTTTTGGAGTCTGTGTGGCCTTGTTGGAGAAAGTGAGTCACTGTGCAGATGGGCTTTGGAGGCTCCACCCAGCCTGGAGTGACCCTGCTCCCCACTGCCTGCAGAGAGGAGTTTTCTCCTGGCTGCCTCTGGATCACAGTGTAGATCTTCTGGCTCTTCTGGCCCCCACATCTACCTGGATGCTGCCATGCTTTCTGCCATGATGATAATGGACTGAACCTCTGAAACTGTGAATCAGTCCCAATTAAATGTTTTGCTTTATAAGAATTGGCTTGGTCATGGTGTCTCTTCACAGCAAGGGAAGCCCTAAGACACCCTCTGATCTCCTCCAGCCGTGCTGCACTTCCCACAGGGCTGCCTCTTCCTGCAACTGTATCCCAAATTCATTTGTTCCTCCAGGTCCCTTCCCATCATGCTGCCCTCCCCTGTCCTGTTTCTTGTTGTCCCAATTCTTGCCCCCTTTGCCCAGCCCCCTCCACATCTCTCCCTGGTCATTCTCCCCCCTCCTTCAGCTCCTTCCTTTACCCCCACCTCCCAGTTGAAGACAATGGCTATCTTCTGACCATGGCTGTATGACCATGACCATTTTCTCCTTAGCTCTGTGACACTGGAACCTAAGACCTTCAGGAAAGGTCTACAACCATAAAATTATGCCAATCAAAAGCAGGCTCTGTGGCCTGGATCTGACCCAGGGGTGAAGAGCACTGACTGCTCTTCTTGAGGGACCACATTGGAATTCCATCCCCTCTTCCGCAGTGTTCCCTGAGGCTTAGGTATGGCAGAGTTATGAAGAGGCACCCCTTGGGACTGGGCTCCACAACTCTGCATATCGATTGGTTGTGGTTTTATGTAGTGGCCTCCATCAGTTTCATTGAGATGCTTCCTTGATGGGGGTGAAGGACACACTCACCTGTGGGTTTCAGGACAAATGTGCATGGATGCTTGTTAGGGATTATGCTGGCCCTGTAAGGTAGTGGTTGTAGATTCTCCTAGACTAACATGACCTCAGCACTGATTAGCCAGGTTTCCTGAATCAGGCATGGAATCCCTCTTTCTGAGCAAGTTCAATGAGAGAGCTGCTGTCTACTACCAAGGTCTGTGCCACCACTGCACATACAAGGGAAGGTACTTGAGGTCAGTCCCAGCTCAGGGGCCTCTGGGCCCAGTTTCTAAAGCACACAGTGTCTTTAGCAATAAGGACTTATCTTCCAACTCTGGTGGTAACCAAGGGCAACAGAATTAGACTATATGTCTTGGGATTCTCTTAGATAGCCCTGAACACAAACTCAAAAGATGGCGTCTATTGTCTGGAATTGGGGTATTGTTAAATCGTCTCTGAGTGGGAGTGTCATCAGCACACATGGAAAAAGGCTCATTAATGCCGTATATATAGTTAAAGCTGCCACCTCCCTTTCTCTATTCACCCCGTTGCCCCCCACTTCTCCCAACACTAGTAGGACAGAAAGAAAAGAAAAAAGAAAAAGAAAGAGAAAAAGAAATCCCTGAATCTAACCTCTCTATGTTCATGCCTACCTGACCAATGCCAGGAACAATATGTAACCAATCTACATAAACCGACATCAAACATTCATCACCCACGGAATGACCAAAACTCATCCACCCCACCTCTTGGGAATGGGGCATCATTCTCTTAGAATTGTTTCCTGCTGATATGGGGCATTGACCTTTTTGGGAGAGGGACAAGAAAACTGGGAAAATGATTAGTCTTCAGAAAGCTAGCTGTAACAGTTGTCCAGTTTCTATGGGCTAGGAAAATGCAGTCTTAAATGAAGGCTTAAATTAGACCCACATCATAAGAGGGAACCCATGACTGAGACTGTGTGGTTGGCCAGAAACAAGAGGCTAGGTAGACAAGAGATACAGGACAGAACCAAATATGACTGGCATTTAAAAAAGTCAATGGTTTCCAAGCCACACCTCTACCTGCAGCCCACATCAAAACTCCACTGTCTGGACCACAGTCTGCCTCCCTGGAGACCTGCTGCTCTTAGGGACCGCCAGCTCTACCTGCCATCCCTGAGGCCTGCTACCACTACAGACTACCAGTCCAGCCAAGAACAGAGACAACCAGATGCCTAAAGGCCAGCACAAGAACAGAGTCAATGAAAGCCAGGGCAATATGGCTGGTGTGGGGTTATTTGTTTTCTGTATTTTCTAGGATGTAGTTGGCCTCGTTGGGTTGGAGTTTTCCTTCTCATACCCTCCGTAGGGCTGGGTGAGTGAAAATATATTCAGTTTTGTCATCAAATACCTTAATTTCTCCATCTACAGTGATTAAATATTTGCTAGGTTTAGTAAGTCATTTGGACTGACATCTGTGGTGTCTTAGGGTCTGATCTGCCCAGGCCCTTCTAGCTTTTTAGAGTCTCTCTTGAGATGTTGGGTGTAATTTTGATAGGTCTGCCTTTATATGTTACTTGGCCTTTTTCCCTTGAGGTTTTTACTATTCTTTGTTCTGTACATGTAGTGTTTTGATTACTATGTGGAGGGAGGATTTTCTTGTCTGGTTCAATCTATTTGGTGTTCTATAAGCTTCTTGTACTTTTATAGGCACCTCTTTCTTTAGGTTAAGGAAATTTTCTTCTATGATTTTGTTGAAAAGGGTTTCTGGGCCTTTGATCTTGGAATCTTCTCCTTCTTCTATTCCTATTATTCTTAGGTTTGGTCTTTTAACAGTGTCCCAAATTACCTGGATATTTTACAATAGAAACTTTTTAGGTTTTATATTTTCTTTGATATATTCATGTTTTCTATTATATCTTCTATGCCTAAGATTTTCTCTTCTAACTCCTGTATTCTGTTAGTGCTGCTTATGTCTGTAGTTCCTGTTTTCTTTCCTAGGATTTTTATCTTAAGGGTTGCCTCATTTTGTGTTCCCTTCGTTGTTTCTATTTCCACTTTCAGACCTTGGGAAGTTTTATTCATATCCTTCACCTGTTCAATTGTATTTTCCTGTTCCCTTATATTTATTTGCTTCCTCTTTTCATGCCTCTGTTTGAATGTATCTTTCTGTATTTATTTAAGGAATTTACTCATTTCCTCTTTAAAGGCCTACATCATCCTTATAAAATTGGATTTAAGATCCTTTTCTTGTGCTTCAGCTTTGATATGATATCCAGGGCTTACTGTACCAGGATAGCTGGGCTCTGGTGGTGCCATATTGTCCTGGTTCTTGTTGATTGTGTTCTTAAAATGTCCTTTAGGCATCTGGCTTTCCCTGGTGTTGGCTGGATGGTCCTGTTGATAGCAGGACTTCTCAGGAAGGCAAGTGGAATCATAGATTAGACAACACAGGTCAGACAATCCAACTCTGCTGGCTGTGCATCCGGCAGACATCGCTGGCAAGAGATTGGTGGGGCAATGTTTCGAGCTGGTAGTTCTTGGGATCCCTGCAGGCCTCCCCAGAGATGCAGGATGCTCTTAGAGCCCCACTGGACTCCACCAAACTGATGGCAAGCCCAGAGCCAGACAATGGATGCCAGAGGAACCTGTGCAATTCCCCTTTGCCAACTCTTCCGTACAGACCAAACTGGGAAGGGATTAGTGGGGCACGGCTCCAAGCTGGTTATTCCTGGGGCCCCAGAGGCCTCCACAAGGAAGCAGAACACTCTTGGAATCCTGCAGGGCTCCTCGGAACCAAAGAACAATCTCAGAGCCAGACAATGAAGGTCATGGGACCATACACCACTTACCTCTGCAGGCTGTGCTCCGGGCAGATCAGACTGGAAAACCTGAGTTCCCTTCTTTTACCTCACCCCCGCCATATTCCTGACAGCAGCAGAGCTTGCAGGGACCCCCACCATGTCTTAAGCATTTAATGCACTTAATCCAACATCAACAGTTCCTGTGGTTTTTCACAGTCTCAAGACTGCTTCAAAGCACAGTCCCTTCTGAAGCTCAAGGCAATTTATTAATTGTAAACTCCTATCAACACCAAACGACCATTTACATACTTCCAACAACATAGAATGTACAGTACCACTCCACTATGAAGGAGAAATGGGGGCATGATGAAGAAATACTAGAACAAAGCAAGACTGAAACCCAGCAGGAATATCTCCAAATCCTTTAGTGCCATGTCTGATGCAAGAGGCTCTGCCCTCATGGCTTTACAGCGTGCCGTAGCCTCCCTCCCCCTCTGTCTCTCTTGGTAAGTTTCCTGGTGTACTCTCTTTTCTGTAGCTCTCTTAGGTACATATCTCATGGCTCAGGCATCTCTAACATGTTGGCATCGCCAGTACAATCCAGGCCTTAATTTCACAGTTGTGTGAAGTGATCAAGCAAGAGACTCCCTACCCTGTAAAACACTTGGCTTCAACAACTCTCTTTAATCTCAAGGAAGATCCTGTGACCCCCTTCTGCGCTCATCATGACTCTAGAGCCAGCACCACATAGAGGGCACTTGCCGGGGGCCTGCCTGGCCTTAGGACAGATGCTGAAGGGAGACACAGCATTACACATGGGCCAAAGACTGAGGGTCTCTGGCCGTGTAGGAAATTTAACTCTTTCTTACTGTTCTGTGCTTCATTAAGTGCTGGAGAATTTAACTATCTTTCTTATTATTTACTTTATAATTTCTGGCAATTAGCATAGGCTATATAGCAACAAAGAAATCAGTAAAGAAGATTTATTGCTAAGGCTCCTTTTACTCTTGTCCAAAGCCCAGACTCACACTGGCCAGGCAAGGGGGAGGCATGGAACAATTGATTTTAGTGAACCAGGAAAAAACAGTCATGCTCACAAAAAGAAACTTTTACATAAGCAAATATTCATAGACACATTGATATTCATACACAGACATGTTGGGCCTGACCATCTGTCTCATCACCTCCACAAGTATTCATGCAAAATTACACACACACACACACACACACACACACACACACACACGAACAATAGCCCCTCCATGAGGAGGTTTCATTTAGCAAATAGCAGCACAGAAAGAACTCACTCAGTTTTGATGAAAAATAAGATCCAAGTTCATTGCTCAGAGAAAGAAAAGGCTCCTACCTTTGAATTTCTGTTAGTAAAAAAAGCCCTTAAAGAAAAAGCTCCTAAGTAAAGAGTAGTCTCATGGTAAGAAAAAGACCTGCCTGCTCTCTCTGCTCGCCTCCGTTCTACTCTCTTATTGGCATAGTTTCTAGCTCTTGTACTTTTTTTGGATACATGATCATATGCTATTCTTGCATCTTTATTCAAAAGTTCACAAGTTCAAATTGGGGGAAATAAAATACGTTTTATTGATAGCTATAAAACAAGGGTTTGGGAAAATAGACATGAGGCTGGGTGGTCAGAGTAAACAGGCCTAGTTGAGACTAGCCAAAACAAACATAACCGATCTTGAGAAAAATATCCCTAGCACACACACCCCCTTGATAAGTTCTGAGGAGGAAATATGCCAGCATAATTTTCCCGGCCACCCAGTTCTTCCCCCCTTAAGGAACTTATCAGCCTGGCTCTCTTTCAAGGACTTTCCAAGGCTAGGTTAAGAGTGGGAGGAGGGAAATTGATTGACTTGGCCAAGAGCACCCCTTGAACGAACTGGCCAATGCCTAAAGAGATCCTTTGTCTTGTACCCCACCAATTGCCCAGCCTGTTGCTGGACAACCCTCTGTAAAGTATAAAAAGTGTATACTTTCTTTGTTTGTAGTTGTTGCTTTCCCTGCGAGGCGCAACCCCACGTGCATGGATCAGTCTTCAATCAATCAATAAACCTCATGCTTTTGCAGCAATCTTTCGTCAAGCTGTGGTGTGTGGGGCTGCGCACCTGAGCTGAGACCCTGGAGGGTCTCCTGAGTTATAACAAAACAAACTCAAATCACAAACTGAATAAGAAGTTACAACAGAGATGTTTACATTTGTTTCCACTAAAACTAGTTATCTAATTAAACATGTGTCATCTTTCGCTAGTTTCGCAAATTCATTAAAAGTTTCAAACAATAATTCTTCTGTTTAAGTTAACATGGTTTTGTCAAGAGGAAAATCATCTGCTTAGTGTCTCATTGGTTTTGAGGGTTTGTATAGATGAATAGAGTCAATATTTTATCTTCTATCTTTGCACCTACAATAAACTGCTCATTCCCTTTTTTGACCTTTAGTTATCAGATAATGGTTCCACAAACAGTTCTGAAAGCCTATTTTTCTGATCATAGATCTGTTTTACTTCTGCTTTCTACTCATGACACATGAAGTTTTAGAGATCCCTAATTGCAGCCTATATTATAGAGGGCTCAGATTTTACTTGTATAAATTAAGGAATTCTATAGAATCATTAGGAATTATGAAACCATCAATTTATCTATAAAGCATTGCTATAAGAGAGTGCATCTTTGTAGATCTGCAGAACACCTACCCAATAGAGTGGGCTAATGCCCAGGAACTATTATATTAATTTAATAATGGCAGGAAAGCCATATCAGCTGCAAGAATAAATCTTGAGGTTTCTGAAAGCCTTGCAAATCAGAATTATGCACTGAAGACCAAGCAAAGCCATGTGTCATCTCCAAAACATAACTTGAATGCTTTTATCTATTTGTAGACGGTTGCTGACAGGCACTGCCAAGTGTGGCTACCAAATTAAGCTGCACCCTGGCCCTCTTCAATTACATTCACAATTCTGGGACTGAAGTTTCACATACTGTGCCTGGCATCTTCTCTTTTTACAAGCCACTAAGTCCAGTTGCTGCTGGACATGTTTGTGTGGGTGGTCAAATATTTCTTTTCTTTCTTTCTTCTTTCCTTTTCCTTCCTTCCTTCCTTCCTTCCTTCCTTCCTTCCTTCCTTCCTTCCTTCCTTCCTTCCTTCCTTTCTTTCTTTCTTTCTTTCTTTCTTTCTTTCTTTCTTTCTTTCTTTCTTTCTTTCTTTCTTTCTTTCTTTCCTTTTTCTATCCCCTGAGACAGGGTTTCTCTGTGAAGCCCTGGCTGTCCTGGAACTTACCGTAGACCAGGGTGGTGTCAAACTCAGAGATCTACCTGCCTCTGACTCCCGAGTGCTGGGATTAAACATGTGTTGTCATCGTATGGTTCAGTGGTCATATATTAAACAAAGGATCATCCTCCCCCTCACCCAGCTGCTACCAGCTAACTGCTGTTGGTTCCTCAATATGCAGAGGACCTTGGAGAACATCTGTGCTGGGATTTTGCTAGTTTGATTTTGTGCAAACAACCATATTATTCATCAGTAAAAATATCCAAGTTATGTCCAGAACACACCATTTTACAGCTCTTTCCCCATCCTTTAGTGCTTACATTTTTTTCCAGTTCCTAGTCTCTGTTCCCAGGACCTTCATGGTGGTGATCAGGAAGGAGGTATGTCATTATAGAAGACCTTTTAGAGCCAAGCATTTAGTCTCCTATTCCTTAGGACTCTGACTCATTATATGTCTCAGCTCCTGATCGCTCCCCGTTGCGGAAAGACACTCTCTGGCAAACACTGAGAGCATCCCAGGTCTATGGCTGTCCCGACCCGCAGGACAGTCAACAGGGTTCCTTTGAGCTACCTAGAAGAAAGGCGATGGGGCGACAAGACAAAAGAGAGGCAGGACAGCCTGTCTAGTTCTGATCAAGCTGTACTGAGCACCTATTTTTCTTATTTTATCAAAAAATTATGAAACTTTGAGGAAAAACTTGCACATAACTGTGGACTCCTGAGTTCCTGAAGCATGTAATGAAGACCCAATTCTATGCAATCGGCAGCAGCACTTTCGTGAGATCTTGTCATTCTGTCAGACTTAGCGGATGCATCCTTTGCTCAGTTGTGCTATTCTGAAAGGAATACTCGCCCATGCTCAGAGACATCATCTACACCCTTGACTCCTGAAACAGTTACTCAATCCACTGACTTAACCATGCTTGACACTCAAATCTTGATCATATTCCAAGAAGATGTGTGTGTGTGTGTGTGTGTGTGTGTGTGTGTGTGTGTGTGTGTGTGTTGGGATAAGTAGGGTCAGGAAGTTCCTGTCTCCCCTTCTTCTTCTCTCAGTGCTCCATTACTAAGTGTGGGACTGTGAAAGGTAGCATGGTCCCGGGATGAACTAAGGCTAAAAGCCTGGGCGACACTGAAGGGATAGTGGAAGCTTTACCTGTTCCCAGGCACCAGCCCCTGCCACTAGCTGCAGCTCCCCCAGAGATTTGTGTCCCTCAGCATGTAAGGGCAATGCCACAAGCCCCTCTGTAGGCTCAAGACAGATCTCCATTTTAATGAGGTACCTAAAGGCCTGGAGGGCTTAGCCAACTAGCTTTCCTTCTTAGACATTCCTCCCTGGAAAAGGTATTTAGCTTCAGGCCTGCCCTGAGAAGTGGGCAGTTTTACACAGAGAGATGTAGAGGGGGTTTGGGGGCGGGGGAGAAAAAGCTGGCCATGAGCACAGGAACATGTGGAGAGCGAGGGGCAGGGGAATGGGGAAAGAGGGGGACAAGAGGACAGAGGGAGAGCAAGAAGGCAGGCAAGAGAGTAAGAGAGAGTGGAGCCAGGGAGCGCCTTTTCTAGTGAGTCAGGTGCACTTGGCTATTTGTCCGCATTTCCCTCCCTCTGCTGGGCAGCTCCTCTGTCTCCCTACAGTAGCCCCGCCCAGCCTACCTGACCCCTCAGCAATTCCTCCCACACTGACTTAGCTTGTGTCTCTCTGTTCCCCATCTTATATCCTAGAAGAAAACTTCTGAGTGGTTCATCTAGGCCAGGTGTTCACAACTGCTTCCAACACAGGGTGGGGATAGAGTCACCTGAGAGCTAAATCTGTCCCAGCAGGCAGAGAAGACTCCATGAAAGGGGTACAGATGAAGATATGGAGGGCAGGTCTAAGTATACTGACCACTTCATTAGCATGTTCAGAGAAAAGTTAGACCCACCTGGTTGCAGGAAATATAATCTTTCAGTTTTGTGCATCTTGTTTCTTATCTGTAAAATTAAGGACTGGGCAGTTCAGGCAGGATTGGGGCAGTTCAGGCAGGTTTGGGGCAGTTCAGGCAGGATTGAGGCAGTTCAGGCAGGATTGAAGCAGTTCAGGCAGGATTGGGGCAGTTCAGGCAAGATTGGAGCAGTTTGTGATGCTAGAAAGTCTGGGGCTGGTTGCTTTGGAGCTGTCTAGAATGTGGATTCTGAGGGAACATCTGGAGCTGGCAAGTTGCCGGAGCAGTTTTTAGTTGATTTGAAATCTGCTAGGACAGATAAACTAAATACTGAAGGAGTTTACGGGAAATTTTTTATCTTGGCTGTACATATGAAACTTTTAGGCTCGTGGTCCTGGTACTTGGGGAAGGGGAAGAGGACAAGGGAGAGGGGGAGGGGGAGAGATCCCACCCCCCAGGAATAGGCAGGTGGGGGAATTCAAGGTGCTGGGGAGCAAGGTTCCCACAACAAAGGATCGTGCACCTGAGAATTCGCTCACTGGGAACAACCAGATCTTGGTGTTCAGAATTTGGGATTTGTATACACAACACCAGACCAACCCCCAACAAGCAAGTGAACGGTGGGGTGTGAGGGGTTTGGAATACTGGGTGTGTATTCTGACTGTGGGTGAGGGAAAGGGGTGAGTGGGGGAGAGAGAGCAGTGTGCGGTTAGGCAGGTCAGTCAGTATCATCAGAGAACTGAGGATGGATTATAGGAGGAGGTATAATCTAATGGCCTCGATCAGTTAAAACAGTAGAGATTTTTCACGACCTAGACAATAGCCCTAGGCTCCCCTGGTCTTCATGGCCGGGCAGCAATGGTAGGCCTTCAGCTGTCACACAGGGCAGTAGCCTTGGGCTGTCAGATTCAGATCTTAGAGATTTTTGTTTGTTTGTTTTTGTACTTGGAAAAATTGACATCACTTTGACTAGGCAGAGCAGAGCAATTATCCCAAAAATGTTTCCAGTTGGCACCAAGCCATCCAGTGAGGCGTGGGCAGCTTTCCCAGTGGTTAGTGTTACCACAATCCAGATGGAGTCACTGTCATCACTGCGCCCTATCTGTCTTCTTTGGTGACCACAAGATCTGGGTTAGGCATCACTGTGTTTGAAAGGGCCTCGAAGTTGGCACAAGACACCTCAAAACAAAGATTTATTTGCCCCTGTGGGACAAAGGATAGAGAGGAGAAAAACACACCTATAAGTAAATGACAGTTTGTAAACTGAAAAAGGAAATCCCCGTTAGGATGAGCTGGCTAATTTTAACTGGGCATGTTAATGAGGTCAGCCAAAAGAGGGAGGGCTTCTGACTGCTGGCCCTTGGTCGGCAGCCTCAGAGGGAGCAAGTGGCCAGATGAGGGGCTCGACCTTGGTGGCTTTAGGAAGGTAATCTAACAGTTTAGCAAGGCAGAGGGAAGGGGGGAAGAGCAAGGCTGACAGAGCCATGTTTACCATGCCCAGGCCTGCTAGGAAGCCCTTCAATGTCTCTCTAATTATCAAACACTTGAAATGTCATATTCAGAGATCTCTGAAGAGTATGAGGACCACCTGCTATCTAGTATGTTTGATTTCAGGCTTAACTTTGAAATGTACACACACACACACACACACACACACACACACATTAGGTGTGTGTAGTCCAAGGAGGGACAGAGGAGAGTGGAAAATGAAACTACGTTGAAGGGAAGTGGAGATAAGAGACTTTTGGCGGTGTAGAACAGAGTGAGATATGAGAGATTTGGGGATCCTGTAATTGTGTGAACGACAGGAGTTTTGATACAGGAAAAGACCAAGCAAGCAGTTGAGGGCAGGAGAGGGTTGAGACTGTGGCTTCCTAGGCAGGAGGAGATGGGCACAGGGAGGGGAGATGACGGGCCATAACTATATTACATCTCCAGGGTGGAGGTGAGAGGGGAACTTGGAGAATGATGAGAGAGAAAGGAAACAGGGAACCAACAGGAGAGTTTACCTTAGGCTGGCACAGGAGTGAGTGTGGCTGGTTTCTCATCTGTAAAATTAAAATACGAGATGAGAACAGAGGTGGTGCGGCCCTGTGATCTCAGCACTCAGGAGAAGGCCGGAGTAGATGAGTTCAAGGCCAGCCTGTGTGTGCTACATAGTGAGATACCGTGTGTGTGTGTGTGTGTGTGTGTGTGTGTGTGTGTGTGTATGCGTGTGTTGCTAGGGATTGAACTTGGGATCTTGTATATATACAGGCATTCTACGATTGAGATGGTGACTTAGAATATAAGGATGAGGGGTCTTGAGTGGGATTAGGGAACCCTAGGAGGCGCCTTCTACTCTGTGAGGACAATGAGACCATCTATGATTTTAGAAATGAATACGATGATATCTTGATCTTAAAGCCGCACACTGAAGAGTGTTGTGTCCTATCAGTCAAACGAAGTCAGGTGCCATCCATTCCAACACCCAGTAAACTGATGCGGGATCATCAATCGGCTCCACCCTCCTTCCCATACCACCAGGCTTTTGTCTCCCTACAAGTTCAGCTCTCCATTGCTAAACTTCTGGTGTTTTAAGTTCTCTAAACGAAACTGAAAGGCGAATTAGAACCTGAAAGTAAATGTTCTGTTTCCTTTATTACCGACCGTACTCCAAATCTCTTCAATAATACATAATGCAACGAAGCTGCAAGCCAAAACCCTGGCAAAGTTGTCTGTGGTTGCCTGGCTGTGCCGGTCGCTCTCCGGAGTAGCCCCGGACTTTAGACTGATGGATTTACCGACTCTCCCCTCCAACCCCGAGCGCTCTACCCTGTGAGCTATGGCCTTGCGCGGGTCTGCTTGCTTAGTGATGCCTGCTAGGCCCAAACACCCACGCTGCCTAGGGTGCGATCACGACGCGGGGCAGCCAGGCAACTCCGGGGAGTCCCCTCCTCCTCCCCGCCGCGCGCCTGCGGAAGTCCCGCCCCGAGCCGCCCCAGCACGCCAGGCTCCGCCCCGCCGCAGCCGCTGTCCGCACGCCGGTGCTGATCCACGCAGAGGCCGCTCGTCGCCCCGCTGTGCTTCCGCGGCCGAAGCGAAGATCGAGGCACCGAAAGCCCGTAGCCTGGTAGAAGGGCCAGGGCGGCGCCAAGTCCGGCCGAGTACGGCCCGCGATGCCTCTCGAAGCCGGCACGCCCGCCGCCTCCGTGAAGCAGCCAGGCCCCGGGGCCGCCGAGCTCTGAGGCCGCGCTCGTGCCATGGCCGCCCGGGGAGAACCAGGCCCCGGCTCCCGGCACCGCGCGCTCTGCGGGGTGCTGCTGCTCTGCCTCTGGCTGCCCGGCGGCCGGCCCGGGGAGCCCGCCGCTTCGTCGTCCGGGGTGGATAGGCTGCTTCAGGACTTTCGCCGGCAGCTACAGCGGGCACGGCCTCGCGAGGAGCTGGAACCGGAGCTGCTGGGCGGCCCGCGGGAGGATTGCCCGGGTGCGGGCGGTACGGCGGTCTACCGGGCGGTGCCCGACACCATCATCCGCCCGCAGGACTCCATCGCGGCGGGAGCCAGCTTCCTGCGCGCGCCCGGGACCGTGCGCGGCTGGCGGCAGTGCGTGGCGGCCTGCTGCTCCGAGCCGAGCTGCTCGGTGGCGGTGGTGCAGCTGCCCCGGGGGCCCAGCGTGCCCGCACCCATGCCCGCGCCCCGCTGCTACTGTTCAACCGCAGCGTCTGCAAGTTCGCGCCGCTCCACGGGTTCCGCACTTACACCCTCAGTCGCGCCGGGGACGCCGCCGGGTTCTCTGCCGGGCCAGGTAAGCGCCACCAGGAGGGTCCCGCCTGCCACCAAGCATGCAAACTCCTCTGCTTCCAGAGGATAAAAGCTGCAGGTAACAGGGAAAGTGGCTCACATTTTTTTCAGACTTTGGGCTGGTGCTAAGAAAGTGCGGTAAATGGGTAGTCCATTGGGCTACCTTTGAAAGATAGGAGGGCAGATCCGAGAGGACTCACGGATCGATTTAAGAAGATATCTCAGAACCTTCTTTATCCCAGTCAAGATCATTTTAGTTTTATTTCGTCTCATAGGTTTTATGAAGCGTGTTTTACAGCAGGAAATAGCAAGGACAAGATTTGATTAGATACAGAGTTGCTCCTAACACCCACTCCTGCTTCCTGCTTTGGCTCTCTGCCTGCACATACTTAATTCAGATTAAAAAAAAATGTAAAGGAAAACTTGTCACTCGGTCTTCATTCTTTTCTTCCACCCCTTGCCCAAAAATTTCTTCACATTCGTGACCTTGTTGGTTTTGTGTCCCGCTCAATTTAAGGATGGCCGGCTGTGTGCGGAGGGGGTCGGAACTCTGTACTGGAGTCTGCTGGGCTAAGGACACAGTGTATAAAGTTTGTCTCTCTTTAAAAGGCCTAAACAGCTTGCCCTGTGGCTTTTATATCAGTTGCTCTAGAAAAACCAAGGCACAAAGCAGGGGCAAAGTAGCACAGAAACAGTTTATCCTCCCCACCCCCACCCCCACCCCCTTGTTAGCCGTGCTCCTCTGTCACAAATTTGCATTGCTACCCGAGCTTTCCTTAGACCCAGGGTGTGGAAAGTAAACAGGATTAAGAGTAAGGCCCAAACAAAAGCCATCTAAGTGGTTTTTTTACCCTCCCTCCCACTCAGTCCTTCCTTTCTCAACAGGGAGTTTGCCAAGTGACCACTGGCATGACCTCCTCTCTGGGGAGCACTCTCATGCCCACTCTCCAGGAAGCGCTGATGTGCCCAGATTTCTTCCGGTCCTCAGCGACCTCTGGTGCGGCCTTGGCTTGCCGGCTGCATTGATTGGCCCTGTATGGAGGCAAAGGGCATTTTACAGACTCCGGGGATTCCCGGTCCAGATGCTTACCTGTTTGAGTTCTTTGTTTGTAAGACCACGTCGGCTTTCCTTTCAGGATTATTATGCTTTCTTTCCTGCTTTCTTGTGAATCTTGTGAGCATGTGGAACTTGAGGCTAAATGAGACCATGATTTAGCAATGCTCCTTGCAGGGAATTGTAACCAGTCTTTAAGGAAGAAACGGGGCAGGATGGGGGTGAGGATGTTTGCTGGATGGGACCGGATAGATTTAGAATGGTTTACCCATCTGCCAGTATATTGGTCACTCTGGGTGAGTTCGATGTTAGAAGCTGTTTTAAACTATTTGCTATTTCTCACAACAGCTCAAAGGTCAAATCCTGTTGTAGGGAAGGCTGGCCTGGAAAGCAACTTGCCTGAGGGCCACTCAGCAAGTAGTTTGCTGAGCTGAGCCCTGGAATAGCTCCCAGAGCTTTCCCTCACAGCCCTGGGCCTGTCACTCTCAAGCCTGACACAGCTGTTAGAGATAGTGAGAGAATTGAAGATAGAGTAGGAAGGTATCTTGATGTGACAGCCTACCTGCTAGAACATCTGAAGTGCCAGAGATCCTCCAGATTGAGTCTAGGCTCCTCCCACACCAACCATCTTGGACTTGGCTCTGTTCTAGCTCAAGTTGCCATAATGAGTGAGCGTGGATGTTTCTTGTGATTTTTCTGGGCAGTGTAGGTGTCTATGGTATCATTACAGAACCTTGTGGCTGGCTGGTGTGACTGATTGGACAGACCCGTGGGAGGCCTTGAGTAAAGAGGGCTGTGGGGTGGAGGCCCACGTCCTTGGGATCCTGTAGGAGTTGAGAACATCATCTCTCAGCGTTCAGGGACCAGAACCTGTGTGCTGTTTTAACTAAGCTAGCCTGAAGTCCAGTGTCTCTGCGTAGCGCTTGGAAAGAACCCTTTGCAAGTCAAACCAAAGCCTCCGGTGAAATTCAGCCTTCTCCCAAGCAGACCTCCCTCTGCTGTAGGTCTTCAAGTAGGTATCGAGGACCGACCTTCCTGTTCAGGGCTGATCCCCTGCAGCAGGCTGACTCATCTCCACTAACCTGGCTAAATAAATAATACTCAGATTACTTGTTGGCAGTGTTGCAGAAAAGGTATTGAGACAACTCTGACCACACACACGTCCCAGATGGATATTTACGTTTGTTTGTTTTTGGTTTTGATTTTTGAGACAGTCTTTCTGGGTAACAGAGGCCTGGCCATCCTGGACTCTTTTCATAGACCAGGCTGGCCTCAGACTCGCAGAGGTCTGCCTGCCTCTGCCTCCCGAGTGCTAGGATTAACAGAAGCATTCACATCCTTTACTTATTCAGTGTGTTTATGGACATGCCTGCCACGGCCTTTGTATGGGAGACAGGCAAACTTGCAGGAGGTTGGTTTTCTTCCATCGTGTGGATCTTGGAGGTAGAATTCAAGTTGTCAAATTTTCTGAGCCATCTCAGTGGCCCTATATACACAAGTATTTTAAAATTAAGCCGCAGTCTACTCCACAGTTAGAAAAACTAGAAGCTAAATTCAGTATTGTCTATCTGGAAGGAAGAAGTCTTCAAATCAGTTAAGTAGACCATCAAAGAAAGATTTTGTACAAATTCAAAAAACTGTGTCAATAAATAAGGAACTGTAAACAAGAGTCTAGGAAATACACTCTTAAAATATTAGCAGAGCTAAGGGCTGCTTTGACAAAAGTAAATAAGCAAAGGTTCAAGTAAAGAAGACATGCAGCTGATAAACACAGGAAGTGGCCCGAGTTAAAGGTAGGCAGAGGCTAGGCATATGGCTTCAAGGGACAGCACTTAGCTAGCACATCGGAGGGCCTAGGCTCAATCCCCAGTACCATCAGAAAGAGTGTGTGTGTGTGTGTGGGGGGGGAATCAAATGTAAATGTCAGCTTACACTTACTAAATTGTATAAAAAAAATCTAACCTGGCACACGTGTGAGACACTGTATACTCATGAGCATTGATGGTGTAAACTGGTACCAAGCTCTTGGAAGCCAACTAGGAAATAATATATCAGAGATTTAAAATATCCATTCTTCGAGGGTAGGGGTTCTCAGCCTTCCTAATGCTTTAATACACAACCTCATGTTGTGGTGACCCACCCCACCATAAAATTATCTCTGTTGCTGCTTCATACTGTAATTTTGCTACTGTTATGAATCCTAATGTAAATAATTTTGGAGATAGAGGTTTGCCAGAGGGGTCGTGACCCACAGGTTGAGAACCACTGTTCTAGTTTTTGGGGGTTTTGTTTGTTTTTTAAGGACAATAATATGTGCTAGAGAAACAGTATGAGCAATAATATGATAATTGTGGTATTGTTTACAGTGATAAAGTTGATGAAATATAAATGTTTCATTCAGACTGATAGTGAATGTCAAGTGAGGAGATGCAGGTAGAACCCTTAGCACACTGCACTACGTGGTACAAATAACTTACCAGTAAGGTGCACTCATTTCATCCCAGCACTCAGGAGGCAGGGGAAGGAGCAGGGGCAGGGGCAGAGGCAGAGGGCAGGGGAAGGAGCAGGGGCAGGGGCAGGGGCAGGGGCAGGGGCAGGGGCAGAGGCAGAAACAGGTGGATCTCTGAGTTTAAGGCCATCCAGGTCTATGAAGAGTCCAGGACAAGTGAGGGCTCTGTTACACAGAGAAACTCTTTCTCAAAAATAAATAGAGTATAAATCATATAACATATAGCATATAATATTTTATTATATATTATAAATATCGTATAATTGTTACACAGTTGTTTTACTTATTTAATTTCAAAATTAATTTTATTAATTAAATTAATTAATAATACATTTCATTGTTGTTGTTGTATTTGATCATCGGTATCCTATGGGAAAGACAGATGGGACTTCACATACTTAAAATAATGAGAGCCATACTGGAATTATGGATTTTTTTTTTCTTCAGTGATGCAGTTTAAAAAATAAATAAATGATTGATTCAACAGCCTGGAAAGGAGAGACAAACAATCCCAGAAAGCTTTCGTCTCTGCATCTGTAGGCCTGCCTTCCCTTCTCTGGCCCCACCTTGTTTTTGGATTGCCCAGCCTGTCTGTAGCCTTTGTACCACTTGGCACAGATTCAGGTCTGTCAGGGAAGCTCCAGTCGCAGCAGGTGTGGGAAGAGGCCGCTAGCTCCTTCTGTGCAGTAAGCCCCGCCTGGCAGCCCTCAGTCTCAGCTGTGTGAGTCGCACTTCACCTCCCTAGGTCTGACCCACTGTGGTTAGTTCCCAAAATAAATCAATGTTCCCACAGTACTTAACATGCTCAATTACATTTTTATTTATAATGAAAATTCGAAATTACATTTATCTCACTCTTGGAGGGTTGTGCTTTGTTTGCTTCCAGAACTGTTTCTGTGTAGATAAGCTCTGGTATAATTAGCCTGACTGGAACTGGAACTGAGGAGAAATTGTTTTCTCAGAGGTCATCAGAGGTCAAGTTAGACTGTGAGGGTTTCCCTGGGCTCAGAAGTCATATCTATGATGCAGTTAAACAAAGTCAGTGACGGTTATGACTTTTCTTCACGAGAGGCAAGATTAATTTGTTTCCTGACAAGCAAGATATTTCAGTGCTTTCTCATTCTTCCATGTAAAACCTTTGAAGGTTTTAAAAAATATATTATTGGGAGCCGGAGAGATGGCTCAGTGGTTAAAAATACTGGCTGTTCCTCCTCAGGGCCTGGGTTCAATTCCCGGCACCCACATGGCCATCCACACCTGTCTGTAACTCCAGTTCCAGGATCTCTGACAACATCACATAGACACACATGCTGGAAAAACACCAATGCACATAACTTAAAAGTAAATCATTTAAAAAAAATTTTTTTAATGGGGCTGGAGAGATAGCTCTGTGGTTAAGAGCACTGGGTGCTCTTCTAGAGGACCTCGGTCCAATTTCCAGCAACAACATGGTGGCTCACAACCATCTGTAATGGGATCCAATGCCCTCTAAACAGCTACAGTGTACTCATATATACACATAAATATATGTGTATGTGTGTGTGTATATATATATATGTACAGATGTATGTATATGTATATATATGAGTATATATGTATGTATGTATATATACACACATATATGTATGTGTATACTCATATATATACATATATACGTATATACATATATATAATTAGTTTTCTATAGCACGCCATACTTCCTCTTCCACATGCAGCATTGCTGAAAGTCCATGTCAGAATAGGATGGAAGTTATTCTCTTTGAGGTTTTTTGGATGGACTGATCTGCAGACAAGATCGGCTGGGGAATCAGAGAGCACGCCTCTCACGTCTCTTCTCTCTCACAGGTGAAGACGAGCCTCCAGTCAGCAGGGCTGGGAAGGATGTGGTTTTACAGCTGCCCACAGACGGGGTAGTTCTAGACGGCCGAGAAAGCACAGATGATCACGCCATTATCCTTTATGAGTGGATGCTGCAGCAGGGTGACCCGTCGTCAGTGGACATGAAGGTGACTCTTGTTGATCTTGCTATCAAAACTGATGTTTCTGGGAAGTGGTTTTCTGTAATGTCCTTCGCTGTCAGTCCCTAAATGCACGTAAGCAAGCAGAGTGGACTTACGATGGACAGATCATAAAATCGATTATCCTAAAAATGATTTATTCTGTAAACTCCCTTTGGTGCTCAGTAAACGGTCTTGATTGTTTGCTTGAGAGCTTGCCAGGGTCCTGCTCCTTCAGCTCAGAGGAAAAGACTTAGGCTGTGTTTCAATAATTCTGGTTCCTTTTTTAAAAGGTTTTCTCTTTTCTTAGTATAAGATTTAGGTCATGGCCAAGTATGATGGCACGTGCCTGTAATTCTAGTACTCAGTGGGTTGAGGCAGGAGAATCTTGTGATTCAAGGCCAATCTAGACTAGGTCACCAATGCCTGGCTACCCTGGACTAAAAGTTTAGAAAGTACCGGGCAGTGTTGGTGCACACCTTTAATCCTGGCACTCAGGAGGCAGAGGCAGGCAAATTTCTGAGTTCAAGGCCAGCCTGGTCTACAGAGTGAGTTCCAGGACAACCAGGATAACACAGAGAAACCCTGTAACAAAACAAAACAAAACAAAACAAAAAAAGTCTGAAAGGAAGGAATATAAAGAGGGAGTCAATAATAATGGAATGAATTCTTTCTTTACGTGATCTGGAAGCACTGTAATCCTCCTCGTGACACTGTGCTAAGAAGTGAGATGGGCACAGCATAAGGCCGTCCTGCTCCCTGCTCCCCTGGGGCGGAGGTGCTGCATATCCCAGCCATGAGACAGTTAGAGCCATTTCTAACGAGGAACACTTCCATACTAAGTCTCACACACTCACTTTGGACTGAATCTCTGAACCTGTGAGCCAGCCCCAATTAAATATTGTCCTTATAAGAGCTGCCTTGGTCATGGTGTCTGTTCACAGCAGAAAAACCCTAACTATCAGATATTTACATTATGATTCATAACAGTAGCAAAATGTATAGTTATGAAGCAGCAACAAAGATAATTTTATGGTTGGGGGTCACCACAACATGAGTAGCTGTATTAAAGGGTTGCGAGAGCATTAGGAAGGCTGAGAACCACCAGCTTAGGACATGATGTATAAAGGGAGTTTCTGCTTCAGTCCAGTGTCATCAAGATGGGCGCATGGCAGCATCCAGGTAGGCATGGCGCAGGAGGAGCTGAGAGTTCTACATCTTCATCTGAAGGCTGCTAGCAGAATATTCACTTCCAGGCAGCTAGGATGAGGGTCTTAAAGCCCACGCCCACAGTGACACACCTACTCCAACAAGGCCACACCTCCTAATAGTGCCACTCCCTGGGCCAAACATATTCAAACCACTAGAACAGGGTATCTGATATGTGACCCCAATAGGGTCATGTCTCACAGGCTGAGAACCTCTGTCCTAGCTTACTGTTGGATTTGGTGTTTTCGAGACAGGGTTTCTCTGTATAGCCCTGGCTGTCCTGGAACTCACTCTGTAGACCAGGCTGGCCACAAACTCAGAAATCCACCTGCCTCTGCCTCCCAGAGTGCTGGGATTACAGGCGTGCGCCACCGCCCAGCCTTAGCTTACTGTTAATCAGCTCTACTACTTAACCAAACAGTCTGTACTTGGCTCTATGTACTGTACTAGACTTCCCTTTGGAAAATGCTGAGTGCATCCTTTTATTCTGTATAAAAATCCTGGTAATGATTTCCAGACCATCTACCTTCTAGCCTAATCCAGATTTTCTTAGATGTGTATTCTCCATAAAATCTGAAGCCCCTGATTGAATTCCTCGTGTACGCTGTGGTTCCTTCTGAACCTGCTAACACCCTCCTGTGATCTGCACATTGGTCCTGATGCCTGCTAACAAAGCCAGTTGCATGAACTGTGTTAGTAGCTGTGTCATAGGATAGGTTCACGCTGAGTCTTCTGTTAGCAGGGTTTCCGACCACCCGCTTCATCCTTCCACGTGACCGCCGCCATCATGGCCTCCCCTTTCCTGTGTCTGTGTGCCTGACTGCCCGCCCCTTGCAGGACCTCCTTCCTGTCTGTCTTCTTTACATTTCAACGTTTTGGTTTAATTTGTACATCAGAAGTCATTTCTACCTTGGAGCGTCACCCATCATTTGTTATTGTTTCTGTTTCAAAGTTATTTATTTATCACTTCTAAGGAGATAAGAGGAGCGGACGGCTCGTCTCGGGGAAGGGGCAGGGTGCTTGTCCCTCTGTGCTCCTGGTGCTCTGCACTAAGCTCTCTTCCCTAACCTGTTTGTCTGGCAGGTGCCTCAGCCAGGAACCCTGAGGCTGTCCCGCCTGAAGGAAGGAGCGTACGTCTTCCAGCTGACTGTGACTGACTCTGTGGGTCAGAGAAGCTCCGACAACGTGTCTGTGACTGTGCTTCCCCGGCTCTACTCCACGGGAGATGAGGGTAAAGTCCTTCCATTGTGTCCCCACGGTAAGCCAAACCCAGCTGGTCGTGGAAGGATCGTGTCAGTGGGATGCACATCCTGGGGTCACAGTTCACGGGCTCCTCCGTCTTATTTTCAGTGCTTGAAGTGTTTACTAAAAATGTAACAGCAAATATGGACTCTATGTTTAGGACCATTAGGATCCCACTGGTGAGAGTGCAGAGAGCATTCTCAGGGCGTAGACCATGAGCCAGGGTCCTGAGTGCTGACCTTCTGCCTTTCCTCTTTGACCTTGTTAAAGACAGCACCTCGCTTTCCTAGAAGAGGGTTTAATGTAAAGACAGAGGGCCCTTCTGATACGCATGTTTGAAGTGTTTAACTGAATTCTACAGTTTAAACAGTTCAGCCAATGGAATCACAGGGTGAAATCACAGGTAGAATGGTGGCTAAAAGCTGAGGTCATTATGTAGGAAATACTTGTAAATAATCCAAATAAAGCCGGGCTGCGGTGGTGCACGCCTGTAATCCCAGCACTCTGGGAGGCAGAGGCAGGTGGATTTCTGAGTTCGAGGCCAGCCTGGTCTACAGAGTGAGTTCCAGGACAGCCAGGACTATACAGAGAAACCCTGTCTCAAAAAAAAAAATCCAAAACAAACAAACAAACAAACAAAACCAAAAAATCCAAATAAATAGAATGAGTCAAAAGAATAAGTTTAAATATTCTTACCACAAAAAAAAAATGAGTAGAAAACGTGATATAGATTGTTTACTGACTTAATCTAGTTAGTACTAAATATGTACATACAAATAGTATATACATATATGCATGTATGTGTATTATATGCATATCAACACATACCCCATATATCTATATGCTATTGCCCATAAATTAAAAATAAAATATGGGGTATAGGGAGGAAAGGCATATGATAGGCTAGAAAGCAGACTTGACTATATCAATAGTTTATATGATAAACCACTTAAAAATATTAGAAAGAAAAACATGTGGTTAATGACTACAGTTGGACTGAAATAGGCAAAGTAAAAAAGTTCTGCTCAAAAGTTTCATAGAAACCAAGTGGTGCTAGTGCACATTCTTAATTCCTGCACTCAGGAGGCAGAGGCAGGCAAATCTGTGAGTTTGAGGCCAGCCTGGTTTACAGAGTGAGTTCCAGAACAGCCAGAGCTGCACAGAGAAACCCTGTCTCAACATAAAAAGACAAAAACAAAACAACCAAAAAGGAGTCATGGAGGTGCTCTTCCTAATTACAGAATGTGCTATGAAGTCACCAATGAAATGCTGCTTGTAAACCTGGTAACCAGGCGGGGACATTAGACAGGAGTTTCTGTCTCCATTAACATACACACATACACACATACATACACACACATACATACATACACATATATACACACACACACATACACATACATACATACACACACATATACACACACAAACTCATGCACACACATACATACACACACATACACACATACATACACACACATATATACACACACATATATACACATACATACACACCTACGCACACATACATACACACACACATACACACACACATACATACACACACATATGCACACACATACACACAAACTCATGCACACACATACACACACATACACATACATACACATACACACACATACACATACATACACATACACACACACACATACACATACATACCTACACACACATATGCACACACATACACACACATACATACACACACATATGCACACACATACATACATGCACACACATTGAATGCATGCGAGGAGCCATCTCTGCAGATAGCAGGCTGGAGAGAGAGCACTGTACCATGAGCTAGCAGAGTGGTTCAAATAGGGACAACCTTCACACCTTCACCTAGGGCTTCTACACCTTCCCTTTTTAGGGCAGGGAAACAAAACACTTGAACATTTAATTTTACTCATTTTCAATCTTTTGACATTTTTTCAGTGTGTTTAATAAGGTGTGTGGTGTTTTTTTATTCAGTGTGTGCACACTCAGTGTGTGTGCCTGCACATGCATACGCGTGTGTAAAGGTCAGAGGACAGCTTGCGGGGAGTTGTTGCTCTCTTTCCAGCATTGTGGGTTCCTGGAATTGACCGCATGTTTTCAGGCTTGGTGACAGCACCTTTACCCACTGAGTCATCCTGCAGTCCCCCTTGGGTGCGGTGTCTCAGAACACCAGCACATGCAATTTATGAGTCAGTTTGAGGTGTGTGTTTATTATGATGCTTAAAACGTTTAGAGACCGCTATTCCAGAAACAGATTAAGTATAAATGCTGATCTGTGTCTAACGCGACATAGAAATAAGGAGAACCCTGCAGTTTGGGGTTTTCCTGTCACATGAGTAAGATTGCTTGGTGATCAGTGCCCTTGCTTCTGCCTGCTCCCTCTGGTGGCTGTCGCTGACCCTACAGGCCTAAGTTTTCAAGGAGTCCACACTGAGAGCTATCCCAGCAGTTCCAGCATTCTTCCTTTCTTTACTTTCTCCTTTAGGACCAAGAGCGCTTCCAATCACCTTGCGCCCAGACAGGGTCACTTTCCAGTCTTTTAGTTGACAGCTTTTCAATAAAATACATGCACATCCGTCTGAGCACATCAACTGTGCTTAGCTTTTGCTGTTAGTGCAGAGTCTTATAATCTGCCAGTCGTGTTCCTGAGAGAGCCATTTCGTCCCCTGTCACCATGTCATGGTAGGATGCCAGGGGGCTGGGGAGACGGCTCAGCAGCTAGGAGTACTGGCTGCTGTTCCAGAGGCCAAGGGGTTCAATTCCCAGCACCCACATGGCAGCTCACCACCGTCCCAAGGGATCCTCTACTGTCACACAGATAGACGTGCAGTCAGATCACCAGTGTGCATAAATAAAAGTGAATGAATAAATAAGAAATTGTCGGACTCCTTAAGGCCAGCTTCTAGCTGGGTGCCATTCGTAACTTTACCTGAGTTACAAGTGGAAGGCAAAGGAACCAGGGCAGCAAAGGTTTGAAGGACACCCTTCTGACCGAGAGCTCCGGGGCAGCCCAGAGCGTCCAATGAGAGGTGACAGAGGGACCCTCTGACCTGTTGTGCCAGTTCTGTCATGTCACTATCCCTGCCACTTTACCCTGCTTGGTGTCCTTTCCCCAGTCATCCTGACGGGATGTTAACTTGCCCTGCATCCCTCTGACCTGAGACTTGGTCACAAACAGGATGCTCCAGTGCTTGTTCCCGCTACCATTTCTTCTGTGACAGTGGCTGCTGCATTGACATCACCTTGGCTTGTGATGGCGTGAGGCATTGTCCAGACGGGTCTGATGAAGCCTTCTGTCAAAACTGTGAGTCAGTTGCATGGTCTTTTCAGGCAGGGATCTGGACGGGATAGCACAAGCAGGTCAGTGTCTGTAAAATACCAAATAACATGTACTTTTTAAAAACGGAAGCAGGGCTGGCAAGATGACTCAGTAAATAAAGGCATTTGCTGAAGCCTAATGGCCTCATGATCTGAGTTCAAGCCCAAGGACCCATGGGTGGCAAGAGATAATCAACTCTCACAGGTCTGATTACAACCTCTGATGTCCACCACGTAGCGTAATACACTTTTAAAAAACATCAAGTACATTAATAATTGCCTTGCTAATAATTGATAATTGCCTTGTGTGTGTCTGTGTGTGTCTGTGTGTGTGTGTGTGTGTGTGTGTGTGTGTGTATGTGATGCAGTCTTGCCACATAGCTGACCTCACAGTTACAATCCTCTAGCCTTAGCCTTCCGAGTTCTGAGATTATAGGCATGGGCCTATGGGTACACTTGGCATTGCTTCTATCATTTTTAAGGATTGTTTATGACACACTGGAGTATGGCTAAGGTGACCTATAAGTCAGCTGTATAAGGTCATGAACCTAAAAGTAGCATAAGAAAGAAGTGCTGTAGTAAATAACCCAGTCAGGTTGGTGTACGGACAGAAGAAAAGAGAAGGTCTCAAAACACAAGGTACAGGAACTTAGGTTGTAGCTCAGCAGTCCAGTGCTTGCCTCCAGTGCATGAGGTCCAAGGTTCAGACCCAACTGCAGCAAAGTGGGGAGACTAGAAGAACAAAACAAAACCTAAGAATATAATGTCGAGTATGTCCGTGTCCATGTTAGGAAGCCACTAGAAGAGGAAAGAACACATTGCTCACTTAAAAACTAAGCAATAGTTTTAGTGAGCTCTGCCTGTCTTAGCTGAGTAAGATAGTAGACGTAAATATCTGTGATTTTAAATCAACTGTAGATACGATGGTTTTAGTTAACGTTCAGAAAAAAGGCTGAGATTATAGCTCCTCAGCATCCATGTTGAAAAAAATGCTAGTATGTCATCATGTGCTAATCCTAGTTCTGAGGAGGCAGAGGCAAGATTGAGGAAGCCTACTGCTCAGCCAGTCTGCCTGCCTCACGAGTCCCAAGCTCTAGGCCAGTAAGAGAATTGTCTCAAACGCAGAGGTTGATAGCACCTAAGGAACAACAAGGTTGTCTTCTGGCTGCCACATGCAGTGTACACACACACACACAAAGAGAGAGAGAGAGAGAGAGAGAGAGAGAGAGAGAGAGAGAGAGAGAGAGAGAGAGAGAGAGAGAGAGAGAGGAAAAGAAGTGAGGGAGGGAAGGAGGAAGGGGGAAAGCGAGGAAGGAAGGAAGGAAGGATGGAAGGAAGGAAGGAAGGAAGGAAGGAAGGAAGGAAGGAAGGAAGGAAGGAAGGAGGGAACCCAGCCAGTAACTGAGCTCTTCCACAGTGTCTCTTGACCGCAAGTGGGTGACACACACAGTGGCTACTTCTGCCCAGCCAGGAGTCACGGGATTAAGTGAAGGTGAAGGAGACCCCAGGTCGGGGTCCCAGAGAGCCACTACCCACAGGCAGCCGGCTCCTGCATCCCACACAGAGAAGAGGATACACTCCACCCAGAAGGCGCCGGAGAGTCAGATCCATCCTGTCCAGCCAGGTAAGGACTCAACAGAGCTCTCCATAACTAGTTTCTCAGTCGTTGATATTAATATGGTTCAAAGTTATGTTTTGTGCTTGAAGACCATCAGGGAAATGGTACTCCAAAGATGAAAATTGAAATGAAGAATTTGGCCAAACAAAACAAAACAAACAAAACCCAACCCTGACATTGTACTAATGAGTTTACAATGAAGGAGCTCTGGAGCTGTGTATAAGAGGAAGAGCCCTCGTCTCGCATCCAGAGGCTTGGATTTGACCCCAGCACTAAAGAGAAATGCACTGTGGACTAATGGAAAGGAACGCCTGGTGAACAGTCCCTGAGGAGTGGGTTCCAGGACCTATGAGAACCAAAGTTCAAAGTTCAAGTCCCATCTGTGAGAGTAGCAACTAGGGCCCGGACAACTCGGCGCATACGGGCACTTGCTGCAAATCCTGACAACCTGATTCCACACCCAAGGCCTCACCTGCTGGAGGGAGAGACCTGAGTCCTGAGGTTATCCTCTGACCTCCACACACGGCCGTGGCATATGTGCATCATACAAAATAAACAACTATAAAAAAAGTTAATGGCCCCTTAATTGTAAACTCACTAGTACAGTATACATCCTCCTGTATACTGTAAACCACCTCCAAATTACATATGATCCCTTTTATAATGTAAGTGCTAAATAAATACTTTGATACTATATATTTTAGGGAGTAATGACAAGGAAAACAATCTCTTTATGTGTTCATAGACACCATTTTCGTGTGTGTGATGAGGATTAAAGTCAGGGCTGTATACACGCACAACATACTGACCCACTGCAAAGCACCCCCTGCCTCAGAAACAGGTTTCTAAAGCTTATGGAGGGCACTATAAATGGTCACACAGTGAGGGCGTGCCTAGAATGCGCGGAGCCCCTGGCATCGGGAGCACAGAGCTGCAGTGTGGCCTGTCTGCTCAGTACCTTGTGGCACAATGGCCGGACTGTCACCAATGTGGCTGCAGCTGCAGGGCCTGTTCTCTGTGTGGTCCAAGTCACTCACTAACAATGCTGTCTTCTTGTATCCAGTCTAGCTGGAGGAAGGAAATCAGGCTTCCAGGCCTACGGAGTGGTATAAAGGAGTGTTGTGTGCCCATTTACATAGGCTCTAGTTACTGCCAACTCAAGAATGCGTGGGTTCTGTGGCTGATCAGCCAAGACCTTCGAGGCATTGAGCTGAAATATGTACAAAAAACCATTTTCTGCATACAGTTGTGGTGCCCTTCCTCTACTAAATGTGCCAGCACCTCAGGCTATAGCTTATCTTTGTTTTTAGGACATTCATGCATTTATTTCTATAACACTGGGAGTTCAACTCTGGGACTCGTACATTGTAAACGACTCTACTGGCTTTCAGAATGTTATTATTTACTTTGAGATTCAAGTCTGATCATTGACTTTTTACCCTTTTTATGTATGTATGCATTTATTTATTTTTATGATAGAAGAGAAAGTTTATTATAGATATATAGGAAGGCATAGCCAGAGGCAGGAACATCTGGGAGAGTGCAGAGTGGACGTGACCAGGCCGAGCTGGCCTCTGAGGGGACAGGGGACCCAGGTGCAGCAGCCAGGAGGCCAGAGGTACAAAAAGGACACTTGTCACTCTTCAAGGCTTACCATTGACTGGACTCAGAAGGAGAGCACTCGGTGGGAACAGCCTACAGCTCTGGGCAATCTGTTAGTGGCGTTTTTCCTTGGAGTCTTGATTCCCTTGGCCATACACTTAGCACATCCTGCAATGTCCTTCTTGCTGGACTCAGTGAATTGTTTCCTCAGAGCAGTACATCAGCACCTGAGGCAAGGGCATGGAATAATGTCAAACCCTGGGTGCTGCGGTTCTGGGCTTCTCACCTTCTTTGTCTGAGGCCTTTCAGACAGCATATTGGTAGACACCATCTCCCTTAGATTAAAACCCTGCAGGTTATCCTAGCTCTTTTATATACCAACTACTGAGGCACAATGATATCGGTCAGTCCAGGAATATCCTCCCCCACCCCATTTTTAACAATAAGCAAAAATACAAGTTTAAGAACACTCAGATGGCATCCACAATGCATCCTTGAACAGACTTGCATTTCCTCTGTCCAGTTTTCCTTGGTCTCTCGTGAGATTGCTCCTTACTCAGCAGTAGGCACGCTCTGTCATGGGTCAGAATGCCTCAGTTCATGGGAAAACCTTCCTTGTCGTTGCTCTTCTGAAGCAGCCGTGAGAACGACAAGGAAGGTGAGAGCGCTGAGAGTGAGGAAGACTCCTCACCCAGTGGCAGCAGCTGCCTCTGTGGCCATGCACGGCTCCTAAAGAGCATGAAACTTGCATCCATCACCCATTTCTGTGAGTTTCTGACAGCCAGTGGTGCAGGAGACATTCAGCTTGATCTTGAAATGGCTGACCTCTTAAAGGTGTCACACACACACACACACAAAAGAGCCTGAAGACTTGTTTTCAAAAGTTTCTCTTTTTTATGTTCTCGTCTAGAGAACGTCTCAGGGTTTGTGTTGTAGGGGGAACTGTCCGGACTCTGTATGATCAAAAATCTAGGAAAGTTGTTTGTATCTATGGAAGTGTGATCTCTGGGACAGCTGTAAAAGCATGTGTTCTCCTAAGATGGTGCCAGGAATCCAACAGAACAGTGTGAGGAGGTTCATTTATCACAAACTTGAAGATCGCAATGTCAGAATGCCTTCTTATAGATACGTGCACCCTACTGGGTCAGTACAGACAGGATTCCTCCCCTGGGTAGTGAGTTCCCATCAGATGGCAGAGCTGTTATGGTAACAGCAGAATGTAATGTCATTGTGTCCATCCATCCATCCGTCCATCCATCATCATGTCTCCCACCCCCTCCTGGCCTTAAAGAGTCATAACTGGCTCTTCTGCCACAACGTCCCTGATTCTCTTCAGATCCTTCATTGTGCCATCTGTCTCTGGTGGGGAGCCAGAAGTCTCATCAGAACCTTCACTACTGCCCATCTGTCTGCCTGCCTGCCTGCCTGTCTGTCCCTGGCATTAATAACTCTTCTAAGAAACTCCTTAGTCCTCAACAGCCCATCTCAGTGTCCCCTGTACTGCTCACCCCTCATCTAAGGGTTAGTTCCATCAGATTTTGAGACCCTCTTTCCTTGTTTACATCTTTAAAAAATGTCATTTAGATATTATACATTTATGAATATATTCCTTTATGTATCTACCATTTGGCCTCAAGGAGAGACGGTGATCTTAGAAGCCGACCCTGCAGGAAAACATGTTCCTAGCTGTGACTGCAGATGGGGGAGGGATCCCAGGGACTTAAACTACTAGGTAGAGCTTTATGCAGGCCAACACAGCTCTGGGCTGTGTTAGTAACCTTCCCAGCTGTGTTAGTAACCTTCCTTCATCAGGAGAAAAAAATGATAATCATGTTTTGTTTAAATCGCTTCTAGGCCATTTGAAGAGAGCCTCTTCAAAGCTTATTGGGACCTTGGTCTGAAAATGAGCAAAGGGAACGAGGGGGGGGGGTCACTCCACACAAGCCTCGCTTGCTGTGAAAACCCCTGAATTCTATATTTAGTATGTGTCACATGGAAACTTCCCCCAAAGTTTTACCATGCTTAAATGTATGAGAAGAATAAACCAGAAGGTCAGTTCTTGCAGTTTTGACACAGCTCCTGAAATGGAGCTGACCAAGTTTCTTCACTTCACATAGAGCCCCACTCACCCCCAGAGATCCATCTTCCTTTGCCTCCAGAATGCTGGGATTAAAGGCATGAACTACCATGTCCAACTGGCCTGTGTTGAATTATTTTTCAGTAAACACCATTTAAGTACCATCCCTTTCTCAAAATCTATCTTCTAAAAATTAAACAAGGAACTGGAAAGATTAATTAGTGGTCAACTAGAGAATGCAAGTTTGGTTCCCGGCACCTACATCAGGGGATTCACAACTGGCCTCTGGGTGTCCATATCCATATACATGTCATACACAGACAAACATATATCTAAATTAAAAAAATAAAGCTGTAATTCTATATTTAATGTGTGTCATGGAGAAACCTTTTTCCTACTTCGTGCCATTTTTAATGTCCCTTTAACATATCTGTTTACTTTCCATAGACAGTAATTCCTCAGGAAAGAACCAAGAAGAAGGAAATTACTTTCTCAAGTCCAAGAGTGGCAAAGCGCGAGCGGAGCACCCTGCCCCGGAAGCAGGTCAGTGTGAACCGTGGAGACACTACAGAGTTGACCCGAGCACAACGTTGTTCCTCTCCATTTCATAGCTGGACAACACCAAAATACAAATTATAAACAACTGATGTCTGAGCACAGATACAGCTGTCAGGCACCTGTCTGCATGCCCTGCAGCCTGCTGGCCTATTGCACTGGGCTTGTCTCAGAGTGTTAGATAAGACTCCCTGTCACTCGTCAACTGTGGAGCTGTGGCCACGTATCTCTGGAGACTCAGTTCTTTTTTTTAGAAATTATTATTATTATTATTATTATTATTGATTTGTTTTATGTCTATGAGTACACTGTTGCTGTCTTCAGACACACCAGAAGTTGGCATCGGATCCCATTCCTGATGGTTCTTGGAAAGCCTACTCTCTCATTCCTTCTAGTTTCTGGGGCTCGAGGGGTTTCTGAGCTCATGGTGGCTGTAACTTTAACCTTTGTACATCTCTGCTTCCATGGTGCCTTTCAGAGTTCTCTTGTTTTCCTGTAAGTGCACCAGTCGGAGTTGAAAATGACTGGGTACTGAGGTCTTTAAGTTATAACCACAAAGATCCCGTTTCCTAATATTGTATTCAGGGCCGTGGGTGACCTGGGTGTGCAGAGCCCTAATCATCAACCAATCCACTGCTGCACTGACAGAGTTTGCACTTTTCCAGAAATAGGGTGGAAACGGGATCAATGAGCCACCCACCTCACACACATTCATTAAAACTAGCAGGGCCTTTCAAGAGCTGTGCTGACTCAGGAAGTGGGACAGGGTAACTTTATTAAAAACCACAGCTTAACAGGTGTGCCTTTTCCTGTGTGTGGTTTGATTCACTGTGGCGATGCCACAGAGGGCTGCAGAGCACAGTGACTCTTTCTGCCAGTGACCTGGAGGAAGGTCTGTACCCACAGAACTCCTAACTCCTACCCACTCGGTAACCACCACTTTCAGAAAGAACATCCTTTCTGCGGTTCTTTGTTCAGATGTGTTTGTAACCAAGAAATGTATGTGAAAGAGACTATTAGTACTAGGTAAAATAGAGATAGAATCTGTTTAGTGTGAGATTTATCTTCCTTGGTTTTATGTAAATATTTAAATTATAAAAGATTAGATGTATATTAAAATTGTAATATTTTGACATAAATAAATATTTATAAATATTTAAATCTATGTATATAATATATTTATGATATTTTATATATATATATATAAATATTTGATGCAATATATAAAAATAAGACAGGAAACTTTAATTTTCTGAATTTCATGCATTTTTCTAAAAGCATGTACTGTTTCTTTCTCTATTAAGACATGTTTGTCCTATGGGGATGGGGCATCTGGGAAAGGGGAAATCATTTGGAATGTAAACAAAGAATATAGAAAATAAAAATATTTATAAAAATAAAAGACATGTTTGTCCTTTGTTGCAACTTTCCTTCTGATGTAGGGAGAATGTGAAATGGCGCATTGCCTTAGTTAAAGTTTGTACCATGGTGACAGGACACAAAGCAGAAGAATGTAGAAGAGGAAGGTTTGTTTTGGATGACGATTTTTTTGGAGGGTTTCCGTTTATGTAATGAGAGGGGTTGGAGGTGGGAGCTGCTCTGCCCGTAGAGGTGGAAAGGTGGCCTCTCTCTCCCTGGCATAGACCAGGAAGCAGAAACAGTAGGCCAGAACCAGGGGCAGTAAAGGCCACCCCCAGTGACCTACTTCTGCTAGCCAAGCCCACGCCCTAAGCAGACAGCCTTTAGGACAGGTCTAGACTGGGGAGGAGCAGTCAAGACCTGAGCCTTCCGGGGACAGTTCAGATCCAAACTGCCACACGTTTGCATTCAGATACAAATACATATGTTTACATTAAGACCTTCCTGTAGGAGGCTCACCTTGCCCTCTGAGTAGATCAGATGTCCTGTTCTGTGTTTCTGTAGACCTTTTCTCTCAGTTCTGGCATTTGCACCCTCATATTTCTGTCTTTCTCTGGAGTCCACACGGAGAAAGAGTCTTTTGCTTGTCAGTCAGGAGCCTTGAACACTTATGTGTGTAAATGAATGACACTGAATAAATGAATGAATAAATGAATGAAAAGCCACAAAGAAAAATTATTTAAAAAATCACACTGAGCGAGGATGTGTTTAACAATTTTGAGAACACAAAGTGGCTGTATAAAACACTAAGTTCATGTTGTGTAATCTGAGCACCTCAAATTCCTCATCCCTGCGTACATGAAATTCTATTTTGCACTTAAAGTCTGTGAACTATTGAGTGCAGAGGGACAGCAGTCTCAGGGCCAAGCATCTCAGATGCAGGGCACACCATCATCTGCACTGGGAGTGCACTGTGGTCTCCTGTGTGCTTCTGCTGTGGGAAGCAGGACAGAAACCCTCACATCTGCTCCCAACCTTCTCAGTGCCTCATTGTTCCCAGCCGGACACTTCTGCAGGATTCCTTCAGTAGTGGACTCAGACTACTGAAGATGTTCAAGAGGAGAATCTGCAGTTGGGAAGCCACCCCCTTTTCTCACCACACAAGTCATCTTGCTGTCTGTGGATAGATCTCAGGGTGCATGGTAGATGTTGAGAGTGGAATTGTACTTGCCAAGAAAAGTAACTGAGACTCTGACACTCCCCCATCCCCAGCCAGTAACTCAAAACCTGCCCTTAGTTGGAAACAGAACCTTTCCAGTCAATAGGCTGGGTTGAAATTCTTGCAAAAACAGAAAACTTGAACACAAAGACAGACAGACTCTTCGGAGAAGACCATGTGAAGGGACACAGAGATGTGGCCACTTGCAGAGGAGATCAGACAAGGCAATGATTGGGGCAGGTCTGGGAACAGGTGACACTGTCAGCAACTGAACTCCCCTTTCCCCCTCCCCCCAGCACTTAGGAAGAGTGAGCCAGCACCTGGCCCCTGGACTTCCAGTTTCCACAGCCCTGAGCAATAAAGCTATGAATTTTTAAGCCACACAGCTTGTGGTACGTTGTTATGACTGCTTTAAAACAGTTGATGTGGTTATATATTTTCTTGTTCATTTAAGAGAATTCTGTAAGAACTAACAGGTTAATTGGAAGGAAGAACAAGGAGGCAGATGTAGGGAGAACAGTTAGAAAGTAGGGAAGGGGAAAATTGAACTGGTGAAAACATGTAAACCAATAAGCTGATTGTATCCATTGCTGACAGAACCTTTTAGTTGTTTAGTTGTGTGGGAGGAGACTGACTCTCCATCTGCAGAGGGAGCTGGAGGGCATTCCCATGAGGAAAGGAAGTGGGACTGGGTGAAGTCTGGGTAACAGGGAGGCATTCTAGTCCTCTGAGCTACAAGCAGAATTGGCTTTGGATCAGCTAGTGGGTAGAGTGGTGAGCCACCATCTTGGAGCTCAAGATGGGATGTGATAACCTCCCTCGAAAAGCAGGAAGAACTCTGTGCGAGTGCCTTGTTTGTACTAACACCTCACTATCACAGATATCAGGGATTCTAGAGAGAACAGTAACATCATACTTTTTTCCTCTGTAGCTCAAAGAGGCAAGCAGGACGTCACCCCTGCTAGACTGGAGAAAGTGTACTATTGTGAAATCCTGAATCTGGCCAGAATTTGTCTTTCAGAAGACAAACTAAATAGAAGAGGGCCCTTGTAAGTCATAGAAATGATGGCTGAGGGAAGGACAGTCTGGCCAGGTATCACATTTAATAAGGTAACCACCTCATCAAGCTCTGCACGGAGTCAGCCCAAGAGGTTACAAGACCATTGGGAGACACCATGAAAATAACATGGAGAAAGGGGGCGTGGCACGATGCCTCCCAGGAAACTGTGAAGGGAGGCTGAGAAAGAGGCTGAAGTATGGTAGCCACCTCCTGCTCTAACAGGGGACAGGTTGTTAATTACCCCCTGATGTTGCAGGGATAATTCAAAGAAGCATCAGTTGGATAGGGTGACCAGTTAAGTACTCTGAAGTCTGGCTTTCCACTTAAGGGAAGACACATTGAGGTGAAATGCTGACTCAGCAGAGGTTAGCCATGGTAGATGAGGGAGCACCCTTCTATCAGAGGGAACTGCAAATATGGATCCTGGGACATTTGGATCCTTGCTTTGGGAATTGGGAAAAGACAAGAAGGGGAGTAATTAAAGTAAGGCTGTAGAGAGGGAGAGGGAGGAGCAGGAGGAGGAGGAGGAGGAGGAAGAAGAAGAAGAAGAAGAAGAAGAAGAAGAAGAAGAAGAAGAAGAAGAAGAAGAAGAAGAAGAAGAAGAAGAAGAAGAAGAAGAAGAAATTGGCTCACAATCATGATAGCTAAATTTAAACTGCAGGAAGAAAGAGAGAGGGGAGGAGACAGAGTAGAGAGAGAGAGAGAGAGAGAGAGAGAGAGAGAGAGAGAGAGAGAGAGATGGGGGCATAGAAAATTCCAAAGCCAGGAAGCCTTTGTGGCGTTGACCAGGGCCATACTGTCTGAGGAATTCATTGTTTCCCACTCCTATAGATTTAAAATGTCTGTCTATGTGATGTTGATCATGGCTCCTCATCCTTGTGGAGATACAGAAATGACACACAGACATGAAGATGCAGGAATGATCTATAGGATCGAGGTTAATAGGCCATAGGGATGAATCTGGTAAACCCTTTGCCCAGAGAGGGAGGAGAGTCACCGACAGTGTTACACACCCCTCAGGGAACAGCAGGGACATTCAAAATTCCTGTAGTTGTTTACCTTAAATGAAACATCAAAATGTGTATCAAATGTTGATGCCACATAGGATGTTATTTCTCTTTGGGTGTCCTGGGATAATACAGCCTGATCCTATCCACACTATCTTGTATAGCTTTGAATTTTGTGCAGAAAAGTCTCAAAGTTAAAGTAGTATCTACTCCTAAGTGGTAATGTCATACAATTCTTAAACATCCCCATTCGTGCAGAAGTGAGGATTATCCATGGGTTCAGTTATTAAGTGTAGGAATGGGATCCAAGCACCTAATGTACCTTCTAACTGGCTTTCCTAGTATTTGTGAGAGTGTCTGTGGAGGTCAGTCCCATGCTACATGCTGGGTCTCATAGATCAACAGCCCTCTGGGGTGTGTGTGTGTGTGTGTGCGTGTGTGGTTCAAAGTTGGCTTTTAAGCTACGAGTATTGTTGCCTTGTAATGTCATTCCATTAGTCCAGTTAGTGAGCAAGCTTTATTTCTTGGATTAAAACCAAGCAAGTTCAGTATGGTGGCTCTATTGCACACAGTATATGTGTAGGTGGAGATCTTTTCTCAATCATATCTATATCTATATATATGTATATAGGTATATATGTATGTATATGTGCGTGTTTGCTGTGTGTTTATCTCATCCCCCTTGATTACTGTACTTAAATCTCTGTCTAAACCTTTGATAATAAACTTCAACTGTCCTTTCAAAACAAAAAGCCAAATTCACATCAGGGATATTTGAATAAGCCTCTTCACATTTGGCTTATCTTGGATTATTAAACTATAATCATACATTTGCATAAATTTAGGAATTAGAATATAATCTAAAGACTCTACTGCTCAGAAGCCGCTCTAAGGCCAGCGTACATGTTTCTTGCCTCTGAGAACTTAATGAGCTTCGCGCTTTCTCTGACTGCAGTCTCACTGCAACTTGCTTTCCCCATTCGCTAGTTCTTTCCAGGCTAAAGGACACAGGAGGGGTCTGAATCAATTTTATAAAACTACAATCGATATTTTGGGAAGCCTTGTGGCTGTTGTTTTTAATTAAAATCTTGAGATACGTTGCCGAGAGTATGATTTTATATGACAGAAAAACAGAAAGAAAAAGAAAAGAAAAGAAAGGAAAATACTTTTTTATTTTTTGTGACTCAGCCTGGCTTTTCTGAATTCCAGTGGTTATGGTTTAAACATTAAATCAACAGAGAAAAATCCTTCCAGTGTTTTATGCTTTGTGATTTCTCAGAAGCACATATATGTACCTGTCAGGATTGCCAGGAGAAAGGATGTGGTTTACCCCTTTGGGGCTGATTTGGCTTTTCCAAACTCTGATCTTGGACCTGCAGAGGTTTTAGTGGGAGCCTCCCCCTTGTCACCATGATCACCAGTCTCCAGGGAGGAGATTTGGGCCATTCAGGAGGGCTACCCCTGTACCCCCACCCCAGCTCTGATCAGGCAAACAGGAGCACAGTGTGAACCCTTTCAGGCTCCCACCAGGTGGCCCTGTGCCCCACAGCGCAACTCTCCTACCTGCAAGTCCCCAGGCAGCCAACAGCAGAAGCAGTGTGTGCAGCAGTAGTGGCCGCAGGGCCAGGTGGCCTGGCGCGGGGTCCCGAGACCGTGCATGGGCTGTCAGCTCGGGTCACATCTCGGGAACGTGACGTGGGCTCTCCAGGGCTCCTCTCCAAGCGCGAGACCCGGGACGGTTGGAGCCCAGAGTCCACTGTGCTCAACCGGCTTCCCCCTCAGGGATCTGCGCCAGGGAGGTGTCTGGGTTTCAGTTCCCAGTCCACAGGCTTCAAGGGGCGATGGAGGTCAGCGTGGATAAGGACTCTGCCCAGCACAGCAGAGTTTTCTCAGCCGCTTGAAATGTCAGGTTTCATCCTGGAAGAAGAAGCTGGAAGGCTGAAAAAGGTACCAATTTCTCAACATACTGTTGGGCGTGGTGCCTTACCTTGGTCGCGATTTCCTCCCCACACCCCTAAGTCAGGTGTCTTTGCATTTAAAGAAGAACAGAGACAACCTTAAAACAAAATAGAAATCTCCCAAACCAGAGAGGGCCATCCCCCAATGAAGAGAGAAAGGAAACACTTGGAAACACTGAAACAAAGATCTGCAAGCAGATCTCAGGGCTCGTCCTTTCTAGGTAGTTGTAAATATTAAGCACAATGAGAAAATAAACAAATTCACCATTTACTTCAGGCATGTTCTCTCTTTCCTTCATAGACTTCGGGTGCAAACGCAAAAATAATGAGAAATAACCGTGAAATTGGAACAACAGACATTAAGAAGAAAGGTGTTTCAGTAACTAAAAGAAAACAGACAAACGGCCCGTTTTTGTGGTGGAGGCCTTTAGAGATGCAACCATTTTTAGAGTGCCTTACACTCCTGTGTTCTTCTGTCTGGAAGAGAAGTCTTGGGTTGGGGATGAAGGCTTCTAGAAGGAGGGTTAGAGCAAGTCCTGCTTCTCGGTTGCGCTTCTAGTTCTCACCGCTAGGGGGCACTGGAGGGGAGGGACAGGACCTGCTTGCTGCTTACTTGCTGTTCTCTTAGTACCAAGTATACATCTGGTACAATACATTCAGGCATGCATGCATTCAGATGCATAAAATTAAAATAAATAGCATTGCAATTTTTTGACAAACTACAAACTTCCTGTGAAGTATCATGGAGGTTACATATATGAGTTCTATATTGAGGCTGATGATTTATATAATTAGGAGATGCTTGAGCTGTTCCCTTGCATGAACAATAACTGAATACTCAGAAAGACAGAAACCATGGAGATAGTAAAAATAATAGCTTGGTTCATGTAGTATAGGTGATACCTAAGGCTAGAATTCCTCTAAAAGGCTTCTGGTTTAGGCATTTTATAGGGCCCCTGTGTCCTCCCTTCCCTTATAGTTTCAGCTCCCACACTGAGTCTCATAATGTCTTCTGGGAATAAGAAGGCTTATGTCAGGAAGCCTGTTGTCACTTTTCTAGTCCACCTGTGTCCATCTAAACTGCCTTCATGCCCCATCTCAGAGACTGACACTAAGTGTTGTCAGGAAAGGGGGTGATGATCACGTTAGCTGCTTCATGCTGTGAGGGGGCATAGTCCATGGGAGTGTCAGTCCAAGAGAGGGGGGACTCCCATGAGGAGTTCTGGAACTGGTCCTATTTTGACACACAGTATATATCTGAGGCTCCATTTAAAGGGCCATCTGTAGAAGTAGAAGGGCTGAAGGGGGGGGGGGTGAGAGGAGAAAACTAGAGGACACTGCATAACAAACAAAATAGGTGACTGTTTCCTGAAGTGTTGCCTGTAGTAGCAACTGATCCAAGGCTGGTCTGAAGAGTGATGAACCCAGGATCTGCTTTCAGACACTTTGGTAGCTCTTGGGATGACCAGACACACACTGAGGTCTTTTTCACATGGCTTCTAAAGAGGGAGAAAGAAAATCAATTTAACCTAAGAATCAAATGACAGTTAAAACCAGGGGGATTATCTCTCTTGGTTGCAGGTAGATAATGCAGTGCTGAGTTGTGCCAAGGTCATGACATTCTATATCTGGGCAGCATTTTTCTTATCAAGAAGAAAATCACTAATGAGAAATGGTTGTCTGAACAACATCTCATGTGGTCTTAAACCTAATGTCTAGGGAGTATGGTCTTTTAAACTGTTCAAGAAATATACCAATCATTTTATTTTTTGGTTATACTTTTCTGCTGGGTGTTTGAGACAATTCAGGTGGACTAAATTAACTATATGTGTTTTGAATATCAAGGCTGGTAGAAGATATGATCCTTGGGGGTTATTTGAGCTTGAGAGCATCTAAGCTTCTTTTACAACTGTGCTCATTCTATGTGAGGATAATTCTAAGTCCATGCTTAGCCATGTCTTTCCTTTGGAGGAAAGATCCATGGAGGGTCCTGTATGGACTGTCCTCTTGTAGAGTGGACAGTGGTTAGAAAATACCAGGTGGAGTTTCACGACCTCCCTGAACAACAGAAACGGTGATTCCTCCCACACAAATAACACTTTATAAGAGATACCTGTCAATCCTACTTGACCTTGGAGGCTAAGGAGGAATATATTGTTCTTTTTAATCAAAGTTGATTTGATTTGAATTGATTCAATGGTTTTCTGGTTCTATACTTCTGGAATAAGAAAGAATTGCACTTGTGTTTAATCGTATGAGAGTCCACATCCGAAACTATCTAGACATAACTAGATATAAGTCAGTGTACTTCAAGAACGTAATCATGAACTGTCTATATCCAAAACATTAGTAAAAATAACTATATAAAGCAAATATAAAAATGTACCTGAAACATGCCTTGTACTTCTTGTCATCTTAGGGTTGTCCTCATGCTTTTGGGGAAATACCTTCGTCCGACTGGTTGTGTCAGTGACATGCAGCAACACATGGCCCGGATGCATGCTGAAATTCTCTTCTTCCATTTCTCAGAGCACCTTGGCTGCGGGGATCTTGGAAGTAAAGGTCTCCTTCTTTCTGGGTCACTTGAGGCCTTTTCGGCCTGAAAGATAATGCAAAAGCTGTTATCTAGTACCTCTATCACTTCTACCACAGTGTGAGTTCCTAAACAAACACAAGGGGCTGTCATTGATCTTTGGTGACGGCTCCCCTAGGGGGGCACCTTCGTGGGTGGAAGAGGGACATTTGTCTCCCAACTTTGTTTTAGACGATGTTTTCCTGTAGATGAGACTAATATCTTAAGGAAAGGTTTCCTGGCCCTTCTTCTGGGCGGCAGAGGGAAAATGTTATGATCTGCTGTTCAAGGGAAAGGTGTCACTCCTGGATTAATTAAATTTGTTTGGATATAGTTGCCATAGTCCTGACATGCCTAGGTTTTCATGAGGTAGTAGGTAGCCATAGTTTCATTAAACTATGTTTTAATGATTCTCATATTTCCTGCGAATGAAACCCACTACTTTCTATGGCCCCTCTTATGTCGGGTTCTGTGAAGGCAGTGTCTCTGTTTTATTGAAATGTGAAAGTTTTGAAACCATGGATGGCTTAGGAGGTCTTGTACCTTTGTCCACTGCGTTGCATTGATAGTTAATAAGAGGCTTATCATGCTCCTTATGTCTTTAGAGAGATTGCAAGGTATTTGGTATTTTCCTTGCATTACTTTAGTGCTCAATCCAGACAGGGTTCCTGCTCTAAATGGAAGCAATCCAGTAGTCATGTAGTATAAAATGATGTCCAAGCAATTGTCCTGACATGCCTGGGTTTTTAATAAGTGGTAGGTAACCAGAGTTTCATTGAACTATTTTTGTTTAATGATTCTCTGATGTCCTGCGAATGAAACCCAATGTTTTCCATGGACTCCATTATGTCAGGGTCTGGGAAGCTGGTACCTCTGTTGGAATGTAATGTGAAAGACTTGCTTCATGCTCCTTAAGTCTTTAGAGAGATTGTAAGATATTTGGTATTTCACTTGCATTACTTTAATGCTCAATTCAGACAAGGTTCTTGTTCCAAATGGAAGAAATCGGGTCATTGTGTAGTATAAAATGACACCCTAGGCCTACATATCTACTTTTGGGGACATCATAGGCTATGCCTCCAAAGATCTCTGGAGCATTGAACTGCAAAGCTGCACACAGTCTTTCCAGTTTTTGCTCAGGCGTGAATCTGGCATCTAAGCTGAAAGCCAATAATTGTAGCCTTTCCTTGCTCATCCACTATGACACTGTCAGGCTTTAAGTCTCTGTGAACCACACCTTCACCGTGACAGTAGCCTATGGCACTGAGGAACTGAACAGATATGCTCCTAGCTTCATCTTCCTTCAGACATCCAGCATCCCAGACTCGTTTAAGTAGCTCTTCTCCCCTGGCTACTTCCACTATTAAATAAATTGTGTGTTCTGTCTCTGTAACTTGTACAAGGGAAACAATATTTGGGTGTCTTAGCATTTTCATGATTTAGACTTCCAGCATTGTTGGCTCCAACCACTTCTCCCTCTTCAGGAGAGCCTTCAAAGCAACTGGGGTACCTTTTAGGTGGTGGGAGCATAGCCTCATGTCGGAAGTGTCACTCTCTCCCAAGGTCTCCAACATTGTGTACTGCATCATGAACACATCCTCATTGAACATGCTGACCACAGTGTCGGGCTCTGATAACTCTGACTCATTGTCTGAATACATGGTTGGTAGCAATGCAACTGCCCAAGGCATTGATGCCTGGGTAAAAAGGAAAGGAGATATAAAGAAACTTACTGAGACATGAGGGATGAGAGTAACAAATCACTGGGATCCAAAGTAAAAAGAAAGGACAAAGTGAAAACCACTGAGACAAGAAGCTTTAACCTATGTGCATAGCATTCTTGGGGTGCTGTGCTGCCTGGAAGGAACTTGACATTGACCAGGGACATGGGCTTCAGGCAGGAATCTGACATTTGGGCATTAGAGGGACGTAGGTTATGGCAGGAATGTTTAACTTAGAGTGGAACAAGAGAAGCAAGCTTCAGGCAAGATTCTGGGCTTGGACAAGGAAGCAGGCTCAGGTGTTTTGGTCATTCTGACAAAGGGAAACAAGTGTCACAGAAGTTTGCTTATTGCCTTGACAATTTTGTGTTTACTGTCTTGCTTGTTCTTCATTGTACTACTATTGATCTTAATTCCTGCATGTAATTAAATTGGTACAAAAATGGATTGAGAATTATTAAACCTGCCTTCAGTCTCAGAATTGACTGAGGTCATACTGCAGTTTTGTCTAATTGTCTCTTTCTTTTCAATCCTCACTCCTGCACTGGAGAACCTGTTGACTGAGTGAGCGGGCTTGGTCAGGTGACACCTTGTGAGAACCCTGTCAGAAACAGCAGGCCAGCTCCCCTCAACCCAGAATGGGGGCTCAAAGCTGGACTGAAACTTTGCATTCTGCCCAGGACTGCCTGGGGGAGGATAAGGCCTATACAGAAGCAGCCTGCCTAGGTTGAGGCCAGAGAGGGAAGTGACTCAACAAAAAGACAAAGCCAGGAAACACCACAACTGCTTCAAGGTGGGCAGGGCAGGGCCAAATTGCAGAGACAACCTCCCTTCTCGAGGTGACCAATAATTTTAAATGTTGCTTAGGGTAACCAGTCACAGTTGTCCAACTTAGGGGACCCCTGAACTCCCTGCCAAAATGTTCATAAAAAGGGTAGTCTTAGTGAGCTCAGGATCTCCTGCCTGTGTGCTGAGGGAGCCCTGTGTACACTGGAACAATAAACCTCTTGCAGATTGTAGTGATTCTGGTTTCTGTGGCCTTATTGAGTGTGGCGGTGTCTTCCGACAGACTCTTACATATGATTCATTGCCCGGGAAGTTTCCCTCCTCAAGCCCAAGACGCAGTGTATGGGGAGGTTTACTCAAGCAAGGTAATGTGGGATACATGTCTGTCATTTTTGTCTGTGTGTTTGTGTTGTATGCCTCTTTCTTTTTTTCTCCTAAAGGCCACATTTGGTCTGTAGTTTTGGTTTTGATATGTAGTTGCCAGAATGGCCGTCAGACTTGCCAGAATGCTGTGGCAATATTGGGGGACTGGGAGGACCCTCGGGTCTCCCGCTGGGAGAAAGAATCCAATAGGGTTCTTCTCCATCTGGGCAAAGGGGGATTCTGCCTTTGGCCATCTGAGTCTGTTTTTGTAGTTGCCAGAATGGCAGGCAGAGGTGCTGGAATGCTGTGGGACTTTGGGGGACTGGGAGGATGTTCTGGTTTCCCACTGGGAGAAAGAATCTAATAGGGTTCATCTCCATCTGGGCAAAGGGGGATTCTGCCCACAGCCATCTGAGTCTGTTTTTCTTTTGTGGTGGTTGCTGTGCAGTTGTTTTTTACTGTCTTAGTGTCCTCTGTTTTGTTTTTGGACTTGGACTGATGACTGTTTGACCCATGGGACAGGCTGCTTCTACTCTGACTCTGACAAATCTTTAGGACTTGGTGTGCAAATCACTCAGACCAAGGCCCACATATCATTGTCTGGGAGGACTTAGCCACCTTTCTGCCCTCCTGGGCCCATTGCTTCTTTTCCTCCACAGGACCTCTGCTGTTGGGGGACTTATGCTCTCCAGGAGACCCCCAAGGGACAGTGTTATCAGATCCTGATGCCGATCTCCTCCTTTTAGACCCTTCTCCCTACCCTCCTTCTTTGAATTCACAGAGGACACCACCCACCCCTAAAGCCCCCCTCTCCTGAGGCTGGTTCTGGACAAGCTATGGGGACTGGAGTTGACAAGTTGTCCCCACCTCTGGCCCCTGCAGTGACATTTCCCCTCAGAGCATACATGCCTCACAGCAAGAATGGCAACCAAGCTCTTATGGATTCCCTCTCTGCCACCCTGAGTGGAGCTACAACTCCCCTGAAGGTATCGGGATCCTTGTAAGTACAAGCAGTTACATATTTATACAAATGTGCTTTCTGCTCTGTGCATTGTCTGGCTTTGGTGCACCAATTTGCCAATTTGTGTCTGTCTCTCTTTCGTTCTTTGAATGTTTTATGTTTTATGTTTAAAAAAAATTGTAAAACTTCATCTGCTGGTGACCCGTTCAGTCTCAGTTTACATGGCAGGGGTTGATTTAAAGTGCCTCACATTAAACTTGGAGTAAAAAGCTGCTTTTAAAAGAGCCAGCAGCATCTCAAATTCTAGGGCAAATGGGTTGATGGTTATTTTTCCTAGAGAAATCTCTACAATTGTGATTATGGGTTCAAAGTACTTTTTTCCCTTGAAATTACAGCTAGAAAAAAATTGGTTTAATTTTATAGGATTCCTGTCGTCACTTTATTTTTATGTCTAATTGGTGTTAAAGGTATAAGTTTTTGCATGTCTTGACTATAATGTATTGGCTTATAAGTTATTGGGCATGATTTAAAAGGTATAATGTTGGTAACAAAAAGTTAGTTTAAAACTGGTAACTCAGGGTTGGGAGCCAGCAGGAGTGACCAAGACTGACAGGAATGCCAGCAGACGTTCTCTGCCACACCTCTCTCACTGAAGGGACAATCATGGAAGTCTCGAGACCAAAAAGCACTGTAAAGGCCCTGCCACTGTCCATTCAGTCCTATTTCTATTCCCTCAGAACATCATGTGTCCTCCAGGGGCCTTGCCTCAGCACATTAAGTCTGTCTTAGCAACACTCCCTGTAAGTCTGTATCAGCTGACATCACTCTGACAATTGGCCCAAGTCTGAGGAAGTGGCAAGAAGCCACCAGAACACCACCAGAAAGTTTTTGGTGCATTTCTCTCTATGGAGTCATGACAAATGGAGCTCAGCTAGGCAATGTAAGGTGAACCAATACATGGATGTGTTTCGAGAAGAATCCTCTCTCATGCATCTTTTCATATGCTTGATTTAGCAAAGCTTCCTTTCACCTGTGTCTGCTTCAGACAACACTCCTTCCATGTCTGTTCCAGCAAAACACCATCTACCACAACTGACTTTCCAAAGAAACCATGACTTCCCACTTCATTTATAGCTCTAAGTATATGGAGGATTTCTAGGTCCAGTTCATTTGACATGATTCACTAAATACCATGTGGCTGGCTGCAGAGGAAAATGTTGGGTGTGGTCTGCTTCTGGGATGGTACCATGTGCTGGATATGGCCTCTGAACTATCAGTCTTCTGCAATAACCAATTTGATTGCGGTTTGAAACAAGGAACAAATATTTCATCAGGTCCTTAAAACATTCATTTTAGCATACTTTTATGATTTTGTCTTAGAACACGTTATTAACACACCAGTATATTTATTGGAAAAATGTTAAAACTTTTCGTGGAGATGAGAAAGGGTGATTCTACATTAATGTTCCCTTTGCAAGGAATGGCAGTGAACACATATCATAAACAGCTGATTGCAGTAGCCTTCTCTACTATCTGTAAAGTTATTTGCTCTTTGCCAGTTAATTTTTATCTACATGGAAAACAGAGTTTTAAGTCCTCCTGTGTCAAGCTTAAGATGAGGTTACTATAAGATAAAACCAATTAATATATCCTAACAACCTTTGAAAATCATTGAGAATAAGCAAATTATCTTTATTTGATATTACTATCACTGTTCGCAGCCTGAGCTGGAGCATCAGGTCTGGGGTGGTCCACTTCCAGAAGGTCTTGACAGCAGCAACAGCCTCCCTCCTTTCTTTGGCAGGCAGGCTTATGGGTCTGGCACCGAAGTCTCCATTCTCCTCTGATGTCAGGTACCTTGGGTCATCAGCCAGAGAAGCAAGAGCCATTGAGAGGAAGACTGAGAAAATGTAGACCTATCTGCTGATAGGAGGGGCTTCTTGCATGTGCTGGGGTGAGGAGAGGCCAATCAGGACAAAGCTGTAAAACCCAAGGAGAATGTGAGAGGCGTGGCAAAAGTATGTGGGGTGTAACAGCATCAAATCAGGAGGCACACAACATGAAGCTAAGTCATGTGGGAACAACCTTTCAGGCAGCCACATTGGCATCCAATTCACCTTTCACCTGAATGAGCTTCACGCTCCCCATTCCCACTATACCGTTTTTATATCACGGGAAAAACAGTAGTCAAAACTGTGGTAGATGGAAATGGACCTCCTGGTTAGATTCAGAGGATAATCTTATTCTTGGGTTACTTTGCTCTTATTTTCTCCCTGTTCTAGGAATTAAAGGACCAGCCCATTTAATTTTGACTCTTAAAATCTCAAAAAGGGTCTTGTAAACAAATATGCTTTGTTCTGAAGTTTAGGGGGAACTACACTTCAGAGGTGTGCTGGTTAGATTTTTGTTAGAATGACATGAGCTACTATCACCTGGAACAGGAAAACTGCTGAAAAAATTTCCTTCGTCAGATTACCTGTGGGCAAGTTTGTGGGCCATTTTATTAATGATTGAAGTCGAGTGCCCAGGAACTTTACATAGGATCACCACTGTAGTTTGCAGTGTATTTGTTTGGTAATCTCTGGGTACTGATCAGTGGGGGACATGGGGCAAAGAACCAGCTTTGATTAACAAGAGTGCAGGACATTAAAGGGAAACTTCGATGAGCCAGGACAATTGCTGCAACTCATCTTTGACTGAGACACTTGACATGATTAAGAAGACAGAGACATCACAGAGCTAAAATCTTCTCAAAAGCAATCCCTTGGTATATCTCAAGAGAAGTCTGTTTGAATGGTGGCAAAGTCTGCTTCTCATGCTGGAAGTCAAACAAGATCATGTGTAAGAATTTCCCGGGTGGTATTGGTTTGGGCAGCCTGAAAGCTGAGGGGTCAAAGGGGAGGTAGAAAACAGCCCCAGTTTGGTGCTGTGAGAGGCCAGAAGAGTCCATTGTTGAAGGTGTAGCCTCATTACAGTGCAGCCCTGAACACACTGGAGATGCCAAGACTCAGTGATAACCAACCATATCAATGATAGGTGTGGACCGATTCCATCTGACAGGAGAAGACAGGATGTGTGGGCTGTGGACAAAAGAAACCCAGAGGGGGTGTGGCCCAAAACCATTTGCATCTCAGAAGATCCAGAGTCCTGTGCTTGGGACACTGAGCTGAGTCACAGGAACTGAGTTACACAAGTGGATTTTGGTTTTGATTTGATTTGATGGTTTTCTGGTTCTACACTTCTGGAATAAGAAAGTATTGTACTTGTGTTTAATTGTAGGAGGGTCCACATCCCACACTATCTAGATAGAACTAGATTTAAGTCACTGTACTTCAAGAACCTAATCATGAACTGTCTATATGCAAATATTAGTAAAAAAATAGATTTAGCAAATATAAAAATGTACCTGAAAGATGCCTTGTACTTCTTGTCATCTTCGGGGTGTCCTCTCTCTTTTGGGGGCACACCTTCCTCCGGCTTGTCGTGTCAGGTGACATGCAGCAGCAGCATAGAGTCCTGATGCAATTCGAAATTCGTTTCTTCCATTTGGCCCATCCCTGAGGCTGCGGGGGTCTTGGAGTGAACGGTCTCCTTCTTTCTGGCTCACTTGGGGCCTTTTCGAACTGGGAGCTAGAGGAGAAGGTGTTATCGAGGGTTTCGATTACTTCCACGACAGTGTAAGTAGCGATGCAGATGCAAGGGGCAGTCATTCTTCTTTGCTCACGACTGCCCATAGGGGGTGTCTTCTTGGGCGCAACAGGGGCATTTGTCTCCCCAGGACGTTGTCCAGTAGATGACACTAGTATTTTCAGGGAAGGTTCACTGGCCCTTCTCCTGGGAGGCAGAGGGTAAGTGTTAGGGTCTGTTGGTGAAGGGAAAGGTGTCACTCCTGGGTTAGTGACATCTCTTTGCACATAAGTGCCATCATCCTGATTTGCTAGGGTTTTCAATAGGTGGTATGTTGCCCTAGTTTCATCAAACTCCTTGTGTTTTAAAGCTTCTCTTATGTCTTGGGAATGAAAGCCAATGCTTTCCATGGCCCCCATTATATCAGGGTCTGGGAATCTGGTGTCACTGTTGTAATGGAATGTCAAAGTCTTTCCCCCTTGCTGGAGCCATGGATGGCTTACGAGTTCTTGAGCATTTGGCCTCTGCCTTGGGTTGACAGTTAGCAGGAGGCTAATCATGCTCCTAATATCATCGGAGAGATGATCCGGTGTACGATATTTTCCATTCATCACCTTGTTGCTCAGTTCCGACAGGGTTCCTCCTCCAAATGGCAGGAATCCGGTGGTCATATAATATAAAATGACCCCCAAGGCCCACATATCTACTTTTGTGCCATCGTAGGGTAGGCCTCGGAAGATCTCTGGAGCAATGAACTGGAAGGCTCCACACAGCCTTTCCAGTTTTTGTCCAGGTAGGAATGTGTCTCCGAGGCTGAAATCAATAAGTGTAGCCTTTCCATCCTCACCCACTATGATATTGTCAGGCTTTATGTCCCTGTGCACCACACCTTTACCGTGACAGTAGCCTATGGCACTGAGCAGCTGAACAAATATGCTCCTAGCTTCATCTTCTTTCAGGCATCCAGCGTCCCGGACTCGTTTAAGTAGCTCTTCTCCTCTGGCAACTTCCATAATTAAGTAAGTTGTGTGTTCTGTCTCAATTATTTGCACAAGCGAGACGATGTTTGGGTGACTGAGCATTTTCATAATGTCCGCTTCGGGCACTGTTGGGTCCGACCACCTCTCCCTCAAAAGAGCCTTGACAGCAACTGGGGCACCTGTAAGGCGGTGGGAGCACAGCCTCACATCGGAAGTGCCACCCTGGCCCAAGGTCTTCAACACCGTGTACTGCCTGGTGAACACCTCCTCCTCGAACATGGTGACCACAGTGTTGGACTCTGATGACTCCGAGTCACTATCGGAGTACATAGTTGGTAGCAGTGCTACTGCCAAAGGCAGTGAGGCCTGGGGAGAAAGGAAAGGAGATATAAAGAGACATGAGGGATGAGAGTAACAAAATCAGTGGGATCCAAAGTAAAAACAAAAGACAAAGTGAAAACCACTGAAACAAGAAGCTTTAACCTAGACCCACGATGACACAGGCAGAGGAACCCAGTCTTGATCCCTAAACCACGACTAGCTCACAATCTAGTAAAATAGACAGACCACAGCTCAGTAATGTACTGGATGTTATCTGATAAAACTGAGAAGAGAACTAGAGTATCAGAATGAACATGAATAGAAGAAAGAAATGATTGAGAAAATATTTACAAAATAACATAAAAATTGAAGACCAACACCCCAAACCAGGCCAACTAATTAAAATACCAAGGAAATCAAAGCAAAGCCAGGACCCCTCAAGTAATCAAAACAGAAAGAGAAGCATGTAAAACTCATTAAATTGAAGCAAAAAAGCAAAAGTCAAAAGCAAGTCAGAGAAATGAAAAGAATTGGAAACCATAACTAACCACATCCAATTATGCCTTATCTCTAGCGGTCAATAACACCACCAGTACTCAATAATGGTTTTTAAAGGAAAAGTTTAAATAAACCAAAAATGAAAAAATATATTTTTAAAATTTGAAATTTATAGCAAATATCCTGTTATACAAAAGAAAAAAAAGGCCCCCAAACATATTAACCATTCAAGACAAATAAAAGCAGAAGGAAAATAAGAATAGAAACAGAAAAACAAAGAAGGAAATCTTAAAGTAGTAACCCAAGTGTCCATGACTTAGAAAGATGTCTCATTCAGTGTAGAACCTGCTGTTCAAGCCTAAGGTTTGGACTTAAATGCAAAGTACCACTGCCCAC